>NW_028114090.1:0-17928 GCF_964289735.1 Phaethon aethereus | reverse complement strand
CCAGAGTGCAGGTGTCTGAGCTGGCACCAGATGGAAGAGACTGGGAAACAATTGGTCGAGAGCAGGCGATGGAAGAAGGTACAGTGCATGCGGCACCTGGGAGGAGCTGACACCCTCAGATTCGTGTCTGGATCAGTGCTGTACCTGCACATGGGCTGACCCCAGCTCAGAGCAGAAGCTGTTGTTACCAATCCTGGGTGCCAGAGGCTGCTCCTGCTCTCTCCTGCCCGGTGCACCCTGAGCGCACGACTGCCCTGCCTGCCCCTGCCCTGGTGCTTTGGGACCTCGGGGGCGAAAAGGAAAGACAGACTCGTGCAGTTACGAGGTCTCCTGAGGGGTCCTGGCTTTGCTTTGCTAATCACTTCTGTGCCCTGTCCTGGGCTATTCACTGGATATGTGCACAGAGAGGCAAATTAGGTCGTGAACTACGTTTCCAGTTCAGGGTTTTCTCTTACGATAACACATGTTCCCGTTTTCTCATAGGTAGCAGCCGGAGAGATAGAAGCTGAAGCAGCATGTGCCTCCTGTGAACATCGGTAACCACAAATGGTTGTGTGTTGTGTGCACTTGATCCTTAGTTGCTTCCTGGGTTGGAAAACTGTGTTTTATATGTCTATTAATAGATATTATTAATATAGAGGAAGTAATGAATATATAATTAATTGATACAGTAATAATAGATGTAAATTAATATTTAACCTGTCGTGTATAGGCAGGGCCTTGATCGTCTTCCTGTGTAGGTAGCAAGTATGTGAATGTCTGGGTTTCTGCATATTTGTGGCTGATCCTTCTCATTTCTTCTAATGAGGAAAATCTTGGTAAGTACTCCCACGGAAAAAAGGGAAGAAATGCAAAGAACTGACGAAGAAAGTGCCACCTCAGCGGGGCTCACTGCCAGGTTCCTGCTTAAAGAAGACGAGTTGCCAATCTGCTGAGTAAAGAAGTGGTTGATTGAATGGACGTGCAGAGCAGCTCTGGGTGTTAATTCTGGGCGGTGGTCTCTTGATTTCGTATTGGTTCTCTCAGTCGCTGGGCTGGCCTTCTCCTGAAGTTACCTCATTCACTTGGGGTTGTTTCCTTGGTGCTCTTCTTCCTGCTGCGTGCATCTGCCCGTTTCAGCGCGTTCTGTGTCTGCAACATTCGCTTTACCAAAAAGTTTACGCTAGGTCAGCTCCTGCGGCCTAAGGCTTCACCTCCTTCAGCTACTCGTGCTAAGCACGGCCATTAATCCTAACAATTCCCAACACAGGTCACTGCAAGCTCTACTGAAGCATCTCTGAGAGACCAGGCAAGAGGTGGGGGCATCTTCTTGGAGGTTGTTGGGAAATTCCTTTGGCCAATTGAAATGACAGCAGATGCCAAAATTTAGGGCGACCAAAGCTTTCGCTCTTCAGTATGTTCAGGGCTTCATCGCACACAGCAGTAACGTGGGAAGACGAGCGCCACAGCCTCGAGCATGCACAGCCCCCCCCGTGCTCATTCTCTCCCCAACTTTCATTGCTGAGCACGACGTCATATGGTGAGGGACATCCCCTTGGCCAGCTGGGGTCAGCTGTCCCGGCTGTGTCCCCTCCCAGCTTCCTGCCCACCCCCAGCCTAGTTGCCTTGATGCTGCTCAGGCCCTGTTCAGCGACAGCTGAACCACCGCGGTGGCGTCAGGACTGTTCTGGTCACAGATCCAAAACACGGCACCGTCCGGGCTGCTATGGGGAGAAGTGACTCCATCCCAGCCCAACCCAGAGCACTGAAGCCCGTCCTACTGATTCACAAAAGTCAAAGAGAATTAAACGCAAGAACACCAAAGTGTCGTTATGCTTAATGACATCTTTATTGCAGCGCCGGACGCATGGGGGATCTCTCCTCCTAACATGCGTGCGCTGAAACAGAAGTTCATCCTTTATCTACCTTAAAGACGTGAATATTCACACGTTTTCCGAGAAATCACCGCCTCCCTGCTTCTCTACTACATTTACGTAATGCTGGCGATGCAAAACTACACTAGGCGTGCGCGGGGGTCTCGGGTGGTCGTCGGTGGTCGTTTGGGTGGTCGTTAGCCCCCTCCTCCTTTTTCCCTTTTATGGCCACGGGTCTCTTGAGGATAATTTCTTCTCCTTGGATGTTTGTCCCTCCTCTTGTCCAGCCAAGCCGTTCCTTCTTATCATCCTTGTCTGAGTACTCCTGCCAGTCTGCCTCTGTGCTCAAGGTGAAGATATCTGCTCTGTTCTCTTTAATCTCTCAGTCCTTGCTCTTAACTCGTCTTTGTTTTCATTTTCATGAGGGCTGCTTTCCGTGTGATTAACTGTTCACACATAGGTACAATGTTAGCATTGAGGCAGCTGCAGCCGAAGGACTACGAGAGTGGGCCGTTAAATACAATCACACAGTTACTAGGCTAAAGAATTCTATACTAAAGTCAAGCTCATCATGTAATCAATAACCTTCCAGATATTGAGAAATTTGCAAAACTCGCAGCTGATTAGTGACACGTGCTAAAACCTTGTAATTGTTTTAGATCCGTGTTTCACTACTCCGGCCACGCAAGCGGCACGCAGCAGAGAGGAGGGTTTGGGCACACTGGAGGGGCTGTTGCATCCCACAGGTTTTCGATCCCATCTCTTGTAACTGCCTCACCGCAGCCAACCCCCAAGCCCCACCTGCCCCGATGGGCTCCCAGTAGCAGAGACGTGTTGGTGCGAGGGGCAAGCGGGATTTTGGGGAAAGGACTGGGGAGAACTGTCCCCCCAGGACAAGAGTGGAAAGCTATCTATCTCCTCTCTCCCCACTTGTGCTATGTCCCTGCTGTTGTCATAATGCACCTTCAAGTGCTGCAGGCTGATGTCACAGGGGGGTGACCCACATCACAGGGAGGTCTCCCCATCACCGCCGGCACTTCCCGGTGCGGCCTGGGCGCTGCTGGGCACTGCTCAGGGCTCCCCACTGCTGCCCTTCGGAGCTGCTCCACAGGCAGGAGCGGGGTCGGGAGGCAGTGGGGCTGCGCTGGGGGTCCCGCACGCACAGGCAGGACCCTTGCTGACAGGCAGAGCAGGGACACGTCGGAGAGGAGTTCTGGGCGAGGAGCTGCGGAGAGCATCCCTTTCCCTGAGCTGAGGGCAAGCGGCAAGCGCGATGGAGGGCTGCTGCACCGTGGCCGTCAGCTTGGAGCTGAGCAGCAGCTTGTTCCCCACGCTCCTGCAGCTCTCCACCAAGCGTAAGGGTTTTGGGAACTCCTTCCCGAGGGGTCGTACCAGGGCCATCCACTGTCAACAGCTGCGGCTGCTGGGCTGCGGGGGTGGCTGGACAGGGCAGGGGCTGCTGCGAGAGACCTGCCTGAGGGTCCCACCGGGCTGGGGGGACAACCAGGACCCCCGGGCCGCGGTGCTGGGGCTGTCCTGAGCCCTGAGGCTCCCGTGGGCATGGCGTGGTCCCCTCGTGAGGGGGGCCATCCAGGGCCAGCTTTCCCTGGGATCTGGCACCTCTTGGGTTCCGGCTCTGGCATGAAAAGGGGTCCTGCATCCCAGCGGCTGGGGTGTCCTACAGCTCCCACAGGGCTCTCACGAGCCAGCTGGAAATGCCTGTGCTGTCCAACAGCCCTTTACCTCGAACTGGGCTCCTCTGGGAGCACCTCTGTTCCCCTCCACGGGATCCTCTTGTGCCACCAGGCTGGCACATCATGTTCTGGGCTCTGGGGTGCTGTCCCTTTCTGGGGGTTAGATGGCCACAGCCCTGGTCCTGAGCCCTTCCCACGTCCCCGTTTCTGCTCCAGCCCTGCCCCGGGAGCAGAGTAAGGCTGCCAGTCCGGAACTGGGGCACAGCCCAGCTCCACGGCCATGGCGGTGTTTGTCCGGGCTCTTTGTGGACACCTGCATCTGTCACCCCTGGGCGAGGAGCTTGCCGAGAGGCTGCGCGCTGCCTGGCCCGGAGCCTGACACCTCTGTCCCTTGCTTTCCAGAGGTTGTGGCTATCTGGGACGCTGTGTCTGCGTACATCCTGGGACAGCTGAAGCTGGACAAGGTGGGCTGGCGTCTTGGTCCCTCTTTGCCCTGGAGAGCCTGGGCCCCAGGGAGCGATCCCTCTCTGCGCATCGTGCCAAGCACACCGAGATAATCCCGTGTGCCCACAGCTGCTGCTGGGTCAACCAGGAGGTTGAGAAACCAAGTCCAGACCTAGTCTGAGAAAGCATTCGGCACACGATAGGGCTTCGCTTGTCCCTGTGGTCAGAGTGGAGAGAGCAAGCAGAGAGACAGGGGATTATGTTGGGTCCGTGCCAAGGAAAATGCCTGGGAATCAGTCCCAGGGGTATTCCCTGTGCTGGAAGCGTCTGGCATCTTCTCTAGCCAAGGGATGCTAGCAAATGTTTTGAGGAGGGGAAGAAAAGAAGTGGGGGACACGGTCCTGTTCCAAATCTTTCACTTTTCCCATCTCTAAAGCGCTCACTCATCAGCCTTTTTGTCTTTTTCCTGGGCAGGGTGTCCTGCTCACAGGACTCGGGACCTTCGCTATGGTCCAAGAGCGATTCCATGGCAAAGAAGAGGTGTATGTGGCTCGAAGACCCGTCTTCCAGCTGGACATTGACGCGTTATGTCTGCAGGAGCTCGCGTTCCCCACGGTGGTTATCCCCGGTGAGAAGGATAACCCTCCACTTTCCCCCTCCAGGTCTGGCGGGGGGCATGCGCTCTCAGCTCTTGGGACAGGGCTGGGAGAAGTAGAGAATTGCCTCCAAAGGTCGGGGAACAGCTTGAGCTCCCCGAAGTCAAACCACTCCCCAAGCGCTGCTTCTCTTAATGACCTTTTCTCTGGCATTTTCTTCTGAATCCTACATGGAAACTGGGCCTGCTGTGGCAGTGACGATGTTCCTCCTCCTTGCAGGCGACGTCAAGATCCAGCCATTGAACTACAGGTGGCTATCGCGAGCCACCTCCTTCCCGCGGCACGTGGTGGAGGACTGCGTGCAAGAGACCATACTGCTGTACTCTTTCCAGCTGAGGAACAGGCAGCACCTTGACTTCGTCTTCAAGGACATTGGCGTGCTGTCCTGCAAAGACCACGTCCTGTGCATGCGGTTTTATTACGACTGCGTCACAGGGCTGGAGAGCAAGGCCAGCCGGATCGCGCTGCTTCACACCGTAAGTGGCTCAGGTTGTGAGGGCTGCTTCAATGTCTTTGGGAAGCCTACTGAAGGGCGCGCAAGCCAGTCGCCACTGGCCAGCCTGGATGCGGTAGGCCAGTCCAACACCTTCCCCGATGCTCGCCCCCACTGACTTCTCCATTAGAAAAGAGGATTTCTTCCCAGTTTCTGGGTCCTTGCCCTGCAAAAAGCCCGGCAGTGTTATGGCGCAGTCTCAGCGTTTGCTGTGCAGCTTCTCCAGAGCAGCGCAAGGGCTAATGTGGACGGAGGAGGATTTGGGAGCGGGGGCTGGAGAAGCCGCTTGCGTTTGGAGCGCGAGACAGGTCTGATTGCTTTGGGAGGCAAGGGAAAAATGCCTTGCAAACCCTCTAACAGCTCTGTGTCGCTCTGCAGAGGCTGTGGACGGCAGGCGCAGGGCTCTCGGCTGGAGCGACGCCCGCTCGGGGGGTGCAGGCTGCTCCTGCCCACGCGTTCCCCAGGTGAGTGCGTTTCCTCTGCAGCCCTCGAGCGACCAAGCGGGCGGCTTCCCACCTCCTGCACAGGAGTGCGGCTTGTCGGGGCTGGACAGCCAGCATCGAGTCCGGGAGCAACCCGGCAGGGACTGGTTTCTGGTTAACTAACGCCGAGCTGGGGCTACGCGTGTCTTCTCCTGGAGTGACCGGGCATCGTGATTGTGTTTCTCACGCCCAGCCTGCCGTCATTCCCATCCGGGAGACCCAGCTGCACACAAGGGGCCTTTAAGCTGCATTTTGTGGTGTTGGGGGGAGATGGCCAATAAAACCTGGGCATGGCCACAAAGGAAAAGGGAAGCCATGCCTCGCACGACAGTCGGGAGGATTAGCGCTGGCACACTGCAGAGGGTAGGGGTCACCTTGCTTCAAGCCCGTGTCCTCCATTGCTTTCCAGGTTCCGGTTCACTGTGATCAGCAGCACGGTGGCCAAGGCTTTCTCCACCTGGCACGAGAAGGCTGCAGAGAAGCACAGGTTGCGAAGAGGTACGGGAACGGGTCCCTGCTGTCCAGCTGGGGCCCTGCCCCACGCTGGGTGACCACAGCCCACTTGAAACGCGCTCCCCACGGAGCTGCTCTGAGAGGCTTCCTCCTTTCCCAGGTACAGAGGGGCATCCCAGCAAGCTGCTGCAGAGCCGGGTGAAGTTCTCCCTCCCCGTGCTGCCAAGCCAGTTGCCAGGCACAAGGCAGCAAGACACGGGGAGGAAACCTTCTGCCAGGTGAGAGCCTTGTGGGAAGGGCTGAAAGGGATCCTTGCACCCATGCAGGAGAGACAGTGGACTCCTTTGGTGGGCAGTCCGGCTGGAAGGTCCCCAACACGTGCCCCACAGCTTTTATGAGCTTGTTTGCCCCATCGCCGGCCCCTTAGCGAGGAAGGCGGCGGATGCCGAGTGCACCCCACGTCACGTTGCTTGCCCTGACAACAGACCTGAGGTGCAGTCCTCTCCCATCCATCCGATGGGGCTCAGGGAAGGCTCCCCCTCGCCATGGGAAATGGCCCCACCTCCCGCAGTTCTTCTCCTACCAGCCCGGGGAGCTTTGGTACCAGGTGAGAATGGGAGACCAAACTGCCCCGTGCTCATGCCGACTCCTCCTGCTGTCTCCTTGCAGTGTGCTCCCCCCATGCCCAGGCAGCTCCCCCAGCACGAAGCAGGCACGCAGGCAGGAGCCAGCTCCTCCAGCCGGGTCCACCACCGCGCTCCCGTCCTCTGAAGGCTGCAGGAGAGCGCTGCAGGTACGTGCCCGGCCTGGCTGTAACTGCCGCGCTGCTGGAGACGCGGCAAAAGCCTCTTTGTGCAGAGAGCCGTCCAGAAAGGACCCCTTGGCGTGCGTTCATTGTAACGTGTCTGTCAGCTCCTTCAGGCCTTCTTCACGAAAAGGAAGGTGCTGCACAGCCTTCGCGCCTGCTATTGCCCCCGGGGTTGTGATGAAACACTTTAGTCTGGCCAGGGGCTACGGAAAATGCACAAGTCCTTTCTAGGTCCTTGACAGTGGAGGTCTTTGCTCCCTCAGCTGTGTTTGCCCTGAGCTGAGGGGCCTGGCAAGACTCCACGGCCTCTGCTCTGTCAGGGGCAAAGCGCTGCCGACCGACCGGCTGAGCCAAGGGGCGGCAACGCGGGGCAGACCCGAAGGAAGCCCCTCCAGGAGCTGAGACTAATCCTGCGTCTGCGTCCCCTCCAGGAGGTCCGGCAGCTGTCTGCAGAGTGGGAGCAAACGAAGACCCGGTGGCAAGAGCAGCGAGAGCAAGCAAAGGCAGAATGGGCGATGTGGGAAGCCTGGTCTGCAGGCGAGGACCGACAGCCGCCCCCGGTACGGGCCGTGCTTGACACCGCTGAGAGCAGCAGCGACTCTCTCTGTGGGGGCACCCAGGGCGGCAGGTCTCCAGGGCCTGGGAGCAGCAATGACAGCCGGCTGCAGGGCAGGGTTCTCCCCTTGAGGAGGGTCCGAGGGGCAAAAGCAGCCGTCAGCCGTGACGATGGGCACATGGTGCTGAGTCTCCCAGATCCCAGGGCCTGCCGCAGGCCCCTTTTAAGAGGTCCTCTGGCAAACAGCACCTCTGTTTCCCGTCTGGGTGCTTGAGAGCGTCTCCTCCTTGGCAGGCACTCGGCGCTGGAGCCACTTGGACTCCCCACCCTCCAGCCCAGCCCAGGAGGAAGGAGGTCAAGGAAAGGTGGAGGAAGGCTGGAAACCCCCTCCCAGCAGAGGACATGGCAGCAGCAGCCCAGCTGAAGAGACTCCAGCCTGAGTAAGTGTGCGCCAGCTCTGGCCTCAGCCTGGGGCAGCCGAGCAGCCGTGACCCCGCAGAGATGTCCGGGTCCCCTGTCCCTGCACGCTGGGCTTGCACAGGACACCCTCTGATTTAGTCTCCTAACACGGGCATGGCCTGGGTTACCCCCACAGCCAAGGCCCGAAACTCACCGCAGGGCGAAGGAGTGGGTGCACGCAGGAGCGGGTGGGTGCAGGGGCTGGGCGAGAGGAGAGGCAGAAGGGGGTCTCGGGCAGAGGCTGAGGGCTGGTGTTTCCCTGCTGTTGCAGCCACCTTTCCCCACGAGCGGTGCAGGTCCTCCGAAGGCTGGAGCCGTATCAAGCACGGAGGAACATATTCAAGAACGTGGCTGAGGACCACAGGCAGCACCTGGAGCAGCAGAGGCAGCTCCCCTGGTAAGTCTCTGCAGCAAGGGCTGGTGCTTCCCCAGCTGCAAGGCCCATGCCTCCACTGAGGGCAGCCCCCCCCGGGGGAAAGAGGGCATTCCTCTGACAGCCCTCGCGAGACAGAAGCAGGCTCTGGAGCCTGGCTTTGGGCTGGACCTCCCTGGCACCCGAGGCGGGGACTGCCTGGGCACCCAGAACTGGCTTTTCCTGTGGGACGTACGAGTCCGGGCTGAAGACAGAGGGATCCCTCTGACGGCTGGCTCTGCCCTTTCCAAACCCGACAGCATGCCCTGCCCTTGCAGAGTCCCAGCCCCAAGACACCTTGGCCCGAGGGGGGACACCTGCAGGGGACACCCAAGGTCTCAGCCCCACCTCCCTCAGCCCCAGCTGCACCTGGGACCTTCTCATGGGCTGGGGCAAAGGGGCCTCTCCCACTTCACGGACACCTTGAGGCTTCATGGCAAGCAGATCCCATCACAGGTGGCCTGAGCTACGCCTGCAGGGTTTCTGCGCCTTCTCCCTGGCCGTGCGGTCACACACGTTTCCTTCTTCCTCCCTAGCACTAGGTGCTGGAACCGCAGCAGAGGGGAAGATGCCGGGGCCGGCGGCTGTGGCAGCGGCTGTTAGCAAAGGGGCTGGCAGGCTTCTCAGCCTGCCAAGGCCCCCCCAAGAAATACAAAATAAAGAGCTCTGGGGCTGTTCCCAGCTGGACTGACTGGCCTGTGCCTGGCGACGGATTGGGGTGAAGGGATCAACCGCTCGTAGGGGTAGGAGGGAATGAAGTCCACACGTGCCCCCCACAGCGCGAACTCGTGCAGCCCCACTCCTGCACATGCCAACACGCAGGCAGCAGGACGGAGGAAGCTCTCACACTCTCCCGGGAATCCAGCACAGCCGGTGCCTCCCTGAAGTGCCGGCGCGCTCATGCACACCGCGTGGAGAGCCAGCAGCAGGGCCAGGAGTCTGTGTGTGATTACAGGGCCGTGAGCACGGCGGCACCACGGAGGCGTGGTGGGTGGTAGATGGCACAGCAGGAGGGCTGCGGTGGGGGGACAGGGGCTCTTCAGCAAGGGCCGCCTGGGAAGGCCAGGAGGCGGACTTGCCTCCTGCTCGGGGTGGGAGAGCAGCCAGCTTCTGGGTCAGGATGAGCAGGCAGGCCAATGTGGGTGCTGTGTCAGCAGGTGTCTGCTGGAGACCTCCTCTGATCAGGAGGAAGACGTAGATGAGGCCTTCTCCAAACAAGGCAGAGGAGCCTCAACTTCATAGGCCACGTTCACGTTCACGGATGAGCAAGGCGCTCCTCACTGAGCCCAGTTACAGAAAGGAAGGTACAAGAGTGGGAGCAGAGGGAGGTGACCCAGGAGAAGTCGAGAGGTGCTGTTGCATGGTGAGAGACAGGGCTAGGAAAGCCAAGGCCGACCTGGAGTTGATCTGGGCAGGGACATGGGGGGACAGCAGGGAGATCTGTCCATGAACGTCACCCGAGGAAGAGGAAGGCAGGCGTGGGCCTGCCGCATGCTGGGAGCTGTAGCCCCTCACCCCCCAGCATCCTGGCAGCTGAGGTGCCTCCCCTGCCCGCAGGCTCCTCTGGCGCAATGAGGTGGCTGAGGTTATCCTGCAGCCGGGAGAGCCGTGCAGGATCTGCTCGGGGCTGACGCTCATTCTGTGTCGGTGATGTGGAGCGGTGACCTCTGCGTCTTCAAAGGTCTTCAGGTCGGGGTCACGTCACCCTCCGACCTCACCGTCATCGCTGTTGTTTGTGGCACCCGCATCCTTGGCTACCTGCTGCCTGGAACAGAGCCGCTGAGGCAGCTCAACAGAGCGCTCGTCTTCTTCTTCTACACCATCACGCCCCTGGACAACCCCCTCGTCGACAGCCCGAGGCACAGGCGGGTCAGGGCGGCCCCGGGCAAAGGGCAGCCCTGGTCAGCACGCAGCGCTCGCTCTCTTGTTAGAGCCCAGGGAGCAAATGGCCCTTCTGGGAAGTGCTGAGGGTAAAGCGTGGGAAGGCGCATTCCCTGCAGCAGATACCCCCAGGCAGCCTTCAGCCCCAGGAGCTCTGCGACTCGGCCCATGCTGAGGTCAGTGCTAGGGCCTCCATGCTCTGTCCAGGGCCCTTGGAGAAGGGTCCTTGGCTGGCACATGACCTTGCGGAGAGGAACCATCCCTCAAGCCCAACTGCTGCCGAGTGCCTGCCTCTGCCTCCTGTTGCAGGACCCGCAGAGCCCCTTGGAGGAGCTGCATCTGTCTGTGGTGGGGACATCTGTCCATGAGAGCGCGTCAGCAGAGGGCCCCCTTCCATCCCGTGGGGGTCTGGGATGCAGAGTCTCCAGAGGCAGGGCGTGATTTAGTCTTGCCTGGAGATGTTGAGCTCAAACACCCGTCCGGACTCCTTGTGCCCTCTCTCGGTGCCTGCCCTCGTGACGCAGCTAAGGATGTCGTTCTCCAGCCTGGTGTGCCAACATGGGCCAAGCCCAGCTCTCCTCCCTCCCCTGGCCAGGCCCAGCCTTGGGAACCAGTTGGTCGCAAGAAGCAGCTGGAAGAAGAGGGAAGACGGTTAGGCCAGGGGTGGTGGGGAGGCACGGCCCCCTACTCACGGCTGGGGTCTGAGACCTCATTCCCAGAAGAAGGCACGGCCATCCCTCCCCACACCCTTCCCTCCCTCCCTCCCTCGCTCCATGCCCTGAGGAGTCAGGCAGCCCCAGCTCCAGCTGTGCTCCTCTGGCTCCAGCTGTGCTCTGCCCCTCGCCCTTCGCCTCGGGGTGCCACGGGTCGGGCAGCCCCACGTGTCCCAGCGCCTTCAGCCCTCGGATGGAAAAACTTTCCCCTCTCACCCCTCCTTCCTTGTCGCCAAGCCCTTACCCATCTCCGCTCTTCCTGGCCTGTGTCACACGCTCCCTCCAACCCCCCACCCGGCCCAGAGCTTGCTCCTCTCCCAGGCGTGGCGCGGGACGGGGCTGCTCGGGGGGCGAGGGGTCAGGGTTATCCGTGTGTCTGTGGAGAAGAGACTATGCTCTGCCAACAGCCTGTTATGGTGGACCGGTATGCGGTTTCTGTCTTAAACATTTCACGGTTCCGAGGAACCCACACCTTTTTTGGCACAACGGCTTGAACATGTCTTGGCACGGAGTGGACCCCAGAGAAGAATGAGATAGCGGTTCCCGCAGAGCAGAGATACGGAGCAGGCGCAAGGACCGGTTTCTGCAGAGCAGAGATACAGCGAGAAGAGACACCAAAGCCTGCAGATGTGCCGTTGCCTGTTGCATCAGCCTGTTGCATAGGCATGAAGCTTCTTGGGATCACATGGAGATTGTGGGACTCGGACTGTATAAAGTCGACACCATCAGAAGCAAAAGTGGAGACCCTCACCACCAAGGAACATCAAGAGGACCAACGGGACAACACTGGATCCACGGGTGGTGATACCTTCTTCGCTCACGCGCGCTCTCTCTCTTTACCTCTCTTTGTCGAAGTGTAAAAGACGTGTTGCATGGGACTCGTTTGTTTACTTGAATTGTTTAGTTAGAGTAGTTGCCCTTGAGTCATTTATGTAACCTCATGCCTTGCATTTTGTATTATTAAATTGTTAAATTGGTGGGCTGGTGTCGTTTCACCTTAACGGCACCTCTCTGTCTCTCGACCTTCAACTAATTGATGGTCTCCTGTCGGGCATTGCAACCCGTCCTGTGTGTGCAGGCAACGATGCACGTACCGTTGGAGGTACAGAGAGTATCTACATCTGCACTGGTGTCTGCAATGGTATCTGCATCTTCAAGAGCAACTCTAAAGGCCATCTGGAGCGGTACTTGCATCTGCAAGGCCATCCGCGGTGGCATCTGCATCTGCAGTGCCATCTCCAGTGGCACCGATGCCCATATCTTCAGTGCAATCTTCCACGGCATCCCCATCTGCCACGGTGTGTGCAAAGGTACCTGCATCTGCAGCGGCATCGTCATCGGAAGTGGCGCCTGACATCGCACCTGCGCCTCCAGTGGCGTTTGTAATGGTTTCTGCACCTGCAATGGCACCTGCCTCTGCAATAGCATCTCCGTCCGCAACTTCATCTGAAATTGCATCTGCATCTGCAACGGCCTCTGCATCTGCAACGGCATCTGCGTGGCAGAGTGGCAGGCGACGGTACAGATGCAGACACAGCATTCCAGACGCAGACGCTTTGCAGATGCCGTTGCAGGTTCACATACCGTTGCAGGCACCACTTCAGAGGAGCAAACCACTGCTGACAGCCCTGCGGGTGCCACGACCGAAGCAAACAGCACTGCAGAGGCAGGCACCACTGCAGCTGGAGAAACCACTGCAGCGGGCATTGCAGATACAGGTACCGCTGCAGGCGCAGAGGCCATTTTGTTGTCGCAAGTGCGAGCTCGTTCCCGGTGCGCAATGACCAATCTCACACGCTGCGACGAGATCCTCATTTTAATCGGGACTTGCGCAAGTGTGGCTGCTAGGTGGAACTAGCATGCTTGGAGTACAAAGGTACCAGCTTTTATACAATGCTTTATGGCTGCGTTTAAGCCAGGGGGCACTTTCATGTGGCTAATGGTCACCAATTAGGGTACAATTAGCACAGGAGTTACAATTGTCCCCAAACAGGCACTTCCATGTGGTTACAATATTTTACCTAGTAGGCGTTATTTTGTGCCAGTACAGAGAAGGCGATAGCACTACAGACCGTCACACAGATACCGAGATGTTAGTGGCACAGATACCGTCAGAGATACCCTCGCGGTTACTGCTTCAGCGAGAGAGGGAATTGCACGTGCCCATACAGCAACCACCGCAAGTACACGCGCAGAGACAGATACCGTTAGCAACGCAGGTACAGCTACAGGTACCACGACGGGTACGGATACAGATACCAGCAGAGACACAGACACTGGCACCATCAGATATACAGCTACCAGTATCGTCACAGAGACCAGTATCATCACAGGCACGGACTCGCGCTGAATTGCCGATAAAATTGCGGACACAGGCACAAAACAGGTACCATTCCGGATCCCGCTACAACTGCACGTACACTTCAAGACACAAGCACAGTCACAGATGCAAGTGCACTTTCAACTACACCACAAGCAGCAGACACAGCAAGTGACGCCATTGCTGACGGAGGTACCGTGACGGACAGAGTAAACGGAACCGTTACACATAAAGGCATTGATACAAACACAGCTACCGTAACACACAGATGTGCTGCGACAGGTCGAGGTGCAGATAAATGTACTGGTCACGACACAGACAGTCACCAAGAGGGATGAGGATAGAGAGATGGCTACACATACAATGAGAGGCATAGGTACAACTGCAGAGATGGAGAGAAAGAACTACGCGTACAGACACTGAAGCACACACAGGTACAGTTGCCCATACAGGTGCAGCTGGAGTTCCAGATACCATTGCACATACAGATTCCCCTACACATACCAACAAACATATATAAGGTGCCACCGAAGATGCCACTGCAGAGGCAGATGCCACTGCAGACAGCACTGCAGAGAGCTTTGCAGATGCACTATCCGTTCCTCATTCCCTTGCAGATGCAGAAAGCAATGCTAAGAGCCTTGCAGATGCAGATGCCACTGCAGATCACAGAATCATAGATTCATGGAACAGTTTGGGTTGGAAGGGACCTTTGAAGGCCACCTTGAAACAAGGATCTAAAACAATTACAAGGTTTTAGCATGTGTCACTAATCAACTGCAAGTTTTGCAAATTTCTTAATATATGGAAGGTTATTGATTACATGATGAGTTTGACTTTAATATAGAATTCTTTAGCCTAGTAACTATGTGATTATGTTTAAGGGTCGACTCCCGTAGTCCTTAGGCTGTATTTCCTCAGTGCTAACATTGCAACTATGTATAAACGGCTAATCACGACTAAAGCAGGCCTCATGAAAATGAAAACAACGAAGGGTTAAGAGCAAGGGCTGAGAGATTAAAGAGAACAGAGAAGATAGCTTCACCTTGAGCATAGAGACAGACTGGCAGGAGCGCTCAGACAAGGATGAGAAGAAGGAACCGCTTGGCTGGACAACAGGAGGGGCAAACGTCCAAGGAGAAGAAACCATCCTCAAGAGATCCGCAGCAGGCGGATAAACTTCCCGTCACTGTCACGGGACCCCAAAAGAAGTAACAAGTAGCAATCAGTAACTCTACCCGTAGCCCATCTCTACCAAGCCCTTACAGGTAGAAGAGCTCAGCCCACAGCTCTGAAGGTACAGACCAGCCTATAACGGTGTCCTGTGTCCACATACTTGGTGGTCTGTGCAGAAGCTCAAATCATAATTACCCCTCTGTCCTTCCTTCTGGCCACAGAGGATGCCCTGGGCCATGCCAGGACAGGCCATCTCTCCTCCTCACCCCGGGGGAAGGCGAGGCCTGAGGAGGCCCTGGGTGCTGGGCTCAGCCCCGGCGGTGTGACCGGGGGCAGACCCCTCTCTCGTGCCCGGGGCCGGCCTGGCCGGCGCCAGCAGCTCCCGACACGCAGCTCCTGCTGCCCAGGGCTGTGGCTGGAGCACAGACAGACCCGCGCTTCGGGAGAGACGTGCCGATCCAGAGCAAAGCCAGGGTATCTCCCCTGCTGTCCCTCCCCTCCTGTCATGTCCCCTCCCTGGCCCCGCTCCCTGCCCCTCCCCTCCCTCCCTGCGCAGGCCCGGACCCCGTGAGCGGCCGAGGGCCGGCAGAGCGGTGCACACACCTTGCGCTGCTGAGGGAGCAGCTCCCGCCGCCATGGCCCTTCTCGCAGGCCCTCTCTCCGCAGGCCCAGTGTCCCGGCTGGCTGAGCAGGGGCTGCGGGGGTCAGCGGGCGCAGGGCGTCTCTGTGAGGAGAGGCCCGGCCTGCCCCTGCCGCCCAGCAACAGCCACGCCACTGGCCAGGGCTGAGCCAATCAGGGGAGTCGGTGTTGGCCTGTCACAGCCAGAGTGGGGAGGAGGGGCTGAGGGGCCTGAGGAGAAATGGATGAGAGATGGGCTGGGGGCAGCCGGGGCGAGGGGTGACCAGGGATGGGGATGGGGATAGGGATGGGGATAGGGATAGGGATGGGGATGGGGATAGGGATGGGGATAGGGATAGGGATGGGGATGGGGTTGGGGATGGGAATGGGGATAGGGATGGGGATGGTGGTGGGGATAGGGATGGGAATAGGGATAGGGATAGGGAGAGGGAGAGGGACAGGGAGAGGGAGAGGGAGAGGGAGAGGGATGGGGATATGGATGGGAATGAGGATAGGGATGGGGATAGAGATGGGGATAGGGATAGGGATGGGGATGGGGATGGGGATGGGGATGAGGATAGGGATGGGGATGGGGATGAGGATGGGGATAGGGATAGGGATGGGGATGGGGATAGGGATGGGGATGGGGATGGGGTGGGGATAGGGATGGGGATAGGGATGGGGATGAGGATAGGGATGGGAATGAGGATAGGGACAGGGATAGTGATAGGGATAGGGATAGGGATGGGGATGGGGATAGGGGTGGGGATGGGGATGGGGATAAGGATAGGCCCAGGCCCAGGCCCAGGCCCAGAGGAGCTGCAGGTGCAGGAGCCGGTATCTCCCAGCATGGATGGGCCTGGAGGGACCTGGAGACCTCACCGCACACAGGCCCCGCCATGGCCCAGTTCACCAGCCCTGGGCCCGAGTGCTCAGCCCCATGGATGACCCCACAACCAGGGTCGGAGGAGTTCCTGCTGCTGCCCCAAGGGTCGCCATCCCCCAGGCAGCCCCGAGCCAGAGTGCAGGTGTCTGAGCTGGCACCAGATGGAAGAGACTGGGAAACAATTGGTCGAGAGCAGGCGATGGAAGAAGGTACAGTGCATGCGGCACCTGGGAGGAGCTGACACCCTCAGATTCGTGTCTGGATCAGTGCTGTACCTGCACATGGGCTGACCCCAGCTCAGAGCAGAAGCTGTTGTTACCAATCCTGGGTGCCAGAGGCTGCTCCTGCTCTCTCCTGCCCGGTGCACCCTGAGCGCACGACTGCCCTGCCTGCCCCTGCCCTGGTGCTTTGGGACCTCGGGGGCGAAAAGGAAAGACAGACTCGTGCAGTTACGAGGTCTCCTGAGGGGTCCTGGCTTTGCTTTGCTAATCACTTCTGTGCCCTGTCCTGGGCTATTCACTGGATATGTGCACAGAGAGGCAAATTAGGTCGTGAACTACGTTTCCAGTTCAGGGTTTTCTCTTACGATAACACATGTTCCCGTTTTCTCATAGGTAGCAGCCGGAGAGATAGAAGCTGAAGCAGCATGTGCCTCCTGTGAACATCGGTAACCACAAATGGTTGTGTGTTGTGTGCACTTGATCCTTAGTTGCTTCCTGGGTTGGAAAACTGTGTTTTATATGTCTATTAATAGATATTATTAATATAGAGGAAGTAATGAATATATAATTAATTGATACAGTAATAATAGATGTAAATTAATATTTAACCTGTCGTGTATAGGCAGGGCCTTGATCGTCTTCCTGTGTAGGTAGCAAGTATGTGAATGTCTGGGCTTCTGCATATTTGTGGCTGATCCTTCTCATTTCTTCTAATGAGGAAAATCTTGGTAAGTACTCCCACGGAAAAAAGGGAAGAAATGCAAAGAACTGACGAAGAAAGTGCCACCTCAGCGGGGCTCACTGCCAGGTTCCTGCTTAAAGAAGACGAGTTGCCAATCTGCTGAGTAAAGAAGTGGTTGATTGAATGGACGTGCAGAGCAGCTCTGGGTGTTAATTCTGGGCGGTGGTCTCTTGATTTCGTATTGGTTCTCTCAGTCGCTGGGCTGGCCTTCTCCTGAAGTTACCTCATTCACTTGGGGTTGTTTCCTTGGTGCTCTTCTTCCTGCTGCGTGCATCTGCCCGTTTCAGCGCGTTCTGTGTCTGCAACATTCGCTTTACCAAAAAGTTTACGCTAGGTCAGCTCCTGCGGCCTAAGGCTTCACCTCCTTCAGCTACTCGTGCTAAGCACGGCCATTAATCCTAACAATTCCCAACACAGGTCACTGCAAGCTCTACTGAAGCATCTCTGAGAGACCAGGCAAGAGGTGGGGGCATCTTCTTGGAGGTTGTTGGGAAATTCCTTTGGCCAATTGAAATGACAGCAGATGCCAAAATTTAGGGCGACCAAAGCTTTCGCTCTTCAGTATGTTCAGGGCTTCATCGCACACAGCAGTAACGTGGGAAGACGAGCGCCACAGCCTCGAGCATGCACAGCCCCCCCCGTGCTCATTCTCTCCCCAACTTTCATTGCTGAGCACGACGTCATATGGTGAGGGACATCCCCTTGGCCAGCTGGGGTCAGCTGTCCCGGCTGTGTCCCCTCCCAGCTTCCTGCCCACCCCCAGCCTAGTTGCCTTGATGCTGCTCAGGCCCTGTTCAGCGACAGCTGAACCACCGCGGTGGCGTCAGGACTGTTCTGGTCACAGATCCAAAACACGGCACCGTCCGGGCTGCTATGGGGAGAAGTGACTCCATCCCAGCCCAACCCAGAGCACTGAAGCCCGTCCTACTGATTCACAAAAGTCAAAGAGAATTAAACGCAAGAACACCAAAGTGTCGTTATGCTTAATGACATCTTTATTGCAGCGCCGGACGCATGGGGGATCTCTCCTCCTAACATGCGTGCGCTGAAACAGAAGTTC
>NW_028114091.1:0-36626 GCF_964289735.1 Phaethon aethereus | reverse complement strand
ACGCTTGAGGCAGGTGCCTCTCATGCTTCTCCAGCATCCCTGCGGTCCCTCTTGTTCCCTCCGCCTGTCACCCTTTGCTTTACACCCCTGCCCACCACCTCCTCCCCGACTGTGGGTCGTGACCTCCCTCCTCAGCCATTCCTAGCTCAAAGCGCTTCGCACCATTTGGTCAGCTTGCTGGCAGAGACGACAGCTGTTTCCTACCGACTCTTCCGTGATCCCCTCCTGTTTAGGCACGACGCTGCCAGTGTGTAATCCCGCGTGTCCACAGCATCGCAGGGAATGGGAAGCTGAGAACACCTCCTGGCTTACTTTGCCCAGCACCAGCAACATTGCCACGGTAATGAGCTCCTCCCTCGCTGCGCCTCTTGTCCGTGGCATCAGCCGCAGACTTGTGTGCGCAAAGGGATGCAGAGTCAGTGGGGCTGGCATAGCCTCCTCCCTGTCCCCGGTGAGAGGGTTGCCGCGGTCCCCGAGCAGGGACTGAAGAGGGCTGCACTGCAGTGCCCGAGCCGCGGCTCCAGCCCTCCCGGGCACCAGCAAGGCCTGGTTCTCTCTAGGGCCAGAACACTGTGCCCACGACCCCAAGCCTCCTCCCTCACCCTGAGGGCCCTCTCCTCTCCTGCTCCCCTGTGCAGCCATGGCAGGCCCTGCTTCCAGCTTTCCTGCGGGCACTGCTGCCAGCGCCGTGGGCCCATCTCTCGCCAGAGCTGCTCTCGCTGCTCAACTAAGCAGCACCATCAGGGCACTCGGTGGGACATGTCTTCCCTGCCTTCCTTCCTCCCGTAGGCTTTTGGAAAATATCTCCAGCCTTCTGAGAAGACTGACATCGTCCTCGTGGCCATTGAGGCCATGAGAGACTCAAGCGCCTATGACAAGGAGAAGGCGAGCAGCATCCTGCATGTGGCCATGAGAGAACCCGCCTCCTGGCTGGCGGAGGTAAGCGGCCTGTGGCTGCCCTGCCCTTGAGCCCGTTCAAGGCAAGGTTCCTCCCTCCATCCCTCCCTCCCTAAGCCAGGTGCCTCAGGCACCTTGAAGCCATTTGAAGCCAGCAGAGTAGGATGGGAAGGGCAGCAGCTTCAGAGGCAGCTGAAGCAATGGCTGCACTCCTGTGGCAGCACCATCCTCGCCTGTGTGCCCTGCAGGTGCCAAACATCATCAGGGGCGTCTATGAACACATGGAGTGCATCCGCACGGCATCAGCCCGGCACAGCCTGGACTTGCTGCTTCTGCTGATGACCAACCAGTGCCCCGGGGAAGTGGTCACGAGCCTGTTGAAGCTCATGCCTCCATCATGTGACAGGTACCGACCCCAACAGCCCCCGTGGGCTTGTTCCATGTGTGGAGAGGGGCCAGGAGACTTTCTGGCTCCCAGAGCCACGGAAAACCGCAGGACATCCCCGAGGAGCAGGGCCCTGCACCCCACCATACTTTCCAGCACTGGTAGATCGGCCAGGCCGGCAGTAGCGAAAGCTGGCCAAGCCAGCCCAGAGTCCCCGCCACGAGGTCCCTCCCTGCCCCACGGGGAATGCTACCTCAGCCCTCTCCTGCTTGCCCAGGCAGGGAGCCAGGCACTCCAAATGAGAGCTCGGGAAGGGTCGGGGCTGCAGGACAGCCTGCGTCCTGCGGGGCTGGCCCAGGCACGGTGTGGTGGCCAAGGCAGCCCTGCTGACAGAGCGCTCTGGGCCTGCAGTGCTGCTTGGGCCATGTGGGAGGTGATGCTTTCCCAGCCCCACACCGTGGAGAAGGTCTTGGGGGAGCTGCTCAGCAAGCTCCAGGACCAGCAGCTGCGCAGGACGTTCAGCTCCGACACAGAGGACGCCTGCATCCATCACTTGGCTGTGAGTGACCAGACCAGTCCTTGCTCACCCTCAGGGCTGTGCCTGTTTGCCTCTGCAGGCAAACAGGCACAGCCCTCTCCCCTCCAGTCTGCCCCCAAACAGTCACCTCCTGCGGGACACACGGACACAGCCCCTTAGGGCCAGCAGGGACCTGCCCAGCACCAGGTTCCCCTGCGCCAGCCATGCAGGGCCACCCTACGCTGCTTGGGCCCCGGTGCACAAGCATGAAGCCCAGGCAGCTCCTGCCTGCCCAGGCAGTGCTCTGCTTCCCGCCTGCCTGCATCCCCCTGCCCTGCTCTGCAGACTGGAAACGTGGGGCAGGGCAAGGGCTGTGGCAGGGGCAGAGACATGGCCTCTGTACCGGCTGAGCAGGCTGCAAGGCTGGGCACAGGAGACACTCGCCACCACTCGCGTGCCGTGCCTCCTTTGTGCCACCTCTTTGTGCCTCTCGGTCGCTCCTCAGAGGCGTTGAGAGGAGGAGGCTGCCGATGCTCAGAGGACAGGAGGAGCCGGCACAGACAACCATGTGGTGGCTTGGCCTGGGCTGGAAGTCAGGAGGTGGGGTGATGGCTCCAAATGCCCTCGCTGTCCCCTTCATGGGCCCCAGGGTCCTTCAGGCTCAGACCTTGCTGCTGCAGCGCAAGGAGAAAGCTCCCTCAGCCCCTGCAGGAGCTCTCGCTCCTGGCACATCCCCATGGTGCCAGGCAGGAGTTGCTGCTCCGCACCGAGGCAAGCCGTTGCCAAACTGCCTCAGTCGAGGGAGCACTGTCCCCAGAAGAAGCGTCCTGCTGAGAGGCGGAGGATGAGCCAGGGCCCGGGCCCAGCGGGTGCTACGGGCTGACTCTGGGGCCTGGAGCAGTGGGCCTCTGTCATGAAGGGCTCGCAGCTTGCTCGTTGCCAGCTTGCCGTGGGGGTCCGCAGCGTGCTGCCATGGAGGGGCCTGGTGGCTGCCTGGGGAGCTTTGCAGGCCCTGAGGGCTACCAACCCATCTGCTGCCTGTCTGGGCCAGCTGGAAAAGGGGGTGGCTGAGCAGGGGACATGGAGCCTTTGTTCTCCTGCCCTAGCTTCCCTACCCCCTGCTATCCCCGTGTCCAGAGACGCCCACCAGAGCGCCCATGGCCACCGCCCGCCAGGCGGCTGCCGCAGGGATTCCTGTGCCACCACTTGCCAGGAAGCAGGGCGGGAGGCTGGTGCCTAGTGGCCAGAGCATTTTTGCCAGGGTGCTCTTTCAGCGCTTCACAAAAAGGAAATTCTGTGCTCCATACAGGCAAGTAAAATGCTGGTCCTGCTGCTGGACATCATGGAGACCCAGCAGAATGCCAACACTGACAACAAGATGAAGGCCCTGCTTGTCTTCAGAAACGTGCTGGGTCACATGAAGAGGGAGGAGGCCAGCCCCACCGCTCTGCAGCTGGCGGAGAAGCTCCTGCCGCTCTTTGATGACGTAAGGCTGCTGTGGGAGCCGGAGCCCCACTGATGGGCCCTCTGCAAGGACAACTGCCCATCAGCCCAGCCCCGTGGCAGCACTTGGGCAGGCCTCTTCCCCTCCTCATGCCCCTGGGCTCTTGTGGGGATGGCTTCTGGGCTCTGCAGCCCAGCACCGCTTCTCCCTGGCAGGCTGATGCCTCCGGGCGACCCGACCCCCCCGTGCTGGGGCCCAGCCCAGCCCCCGTTGAAAGCATCTGCAGGCCAAGAGCCGCTCTCAGATGCGCGAGGACTGCCCCAGCAGCGCTGCCAGGCAGGACCGGATGTTCTTGCCTGATGGAAACCTCTTGCGTGGCCCTTCATGGGCCCGGGGCCATTCATCCTGTGTGCAGGACCTGACTCCAGAGCCCCTCACCTCCTGTCAGCCACGCTAACACCCTTGCTCCGGGAGTGGCTGTTGCTCAGGTCCTCCTGTCCTCCTCCTGTCCTGCCAGGAGTCCAGCCAGCTGCGAGAGCTCTCCATCTGCCTCTTCAAAGACGTGATGCAGCTGGTGGTGGGGAACGACGAGCAGCAGATGAAGAAGAACGTGCAGAGAAGCCTGCTCCCACTGTTCTTCCACATGAGTGACCAGACCGAGAGCGTGGCCAAGGTACAGCTTGCAAAGCTGCCCAGTGATGCGAGGAAGGGCGTGCTGGCACCGCAGGGGTGGCCTGGGCATCAGGGAGGGGCAAGGGCTGCTGGCAGCTGGACTCTTGGAGCCTGTGTCACCTCAGGGTCCAGCTGCCTGAGACTCTGAGGACAGGGCAGAGCTCCCCTCTTTCTCTGCACCGGTCCCACCACGGCCTTCCTCCTCCCTCTGTGCCTCCTGCTGCAGAGGAGGACAGGGAGGTGGGGTCCCCTCCCATCCCGCCTCCTCCAGCGCACCCCAGAGGAAGGGTCCTAGCACACCCGGCGCAAGGAGGGGCGGAGAAGCTGGCGCAAACATTTCCCACACCTGCCCCCCAGCAGGGCTCAGCAGCAGCCCATGGCCACCAAGGCCTGAACACGAGCGTCCCTCGAGGCTTCCCAGCTGTCCCTGCAGGTGTTTGGAGGCCAGGGCTTTGAGCCCTGGTCCCTGTCCCACAGTCCTTGGCCACAATCCCACCAAGCCCTGTCCCGCTCTGCAGGCCTCTCAGAAAGCCCTCCTCGTTGCTGCAAAGCTGCTGAAGTGGAAACAGCTCAAGCACCGGACGCAGGCACAGCAGACAGGGAGAATTGGGGAGTGCTTGGTGAGGACCACCCCCAAGCCCCGGGCCCGGGCTGGACGAGGGCTGCCCCCTGTGCCTCGCCAGCCCTGCTCCGGCCTGGAGCCTGCCGACTGGAGCTGCACCCTCCTTCCTTGCTCTGAGCACAGAGCCCCCGGGGGCTCTTCTCCAGGCCCCTCTCCCCTCCCCTCCCCACCGTCAGGATGTTAAAGGAGACCCTAGCCCAGCTGGGCCCAGGCAGTGGGGCAGAGAGCTCTCAGGGCCTCCAGACCCCGCTCTGCCTGCGGCTGTCTCTGAAGCTCGGCCCCACAGCGCTGCTGGCTGGGAGACGGGAATGGCCTGCGGTGCAAGGGGGATAGGGGTGCTGGGAGGAGGGACCGGCTGGGCTGACTGGGGAGGGTCTGTGCCAGCCCCATTTCCATTTGTGCTCTCTCCAGCTGGTGCGGGACAGGAACAGAGCTGAAGAATACCTGAGTCAGAGCCTGCCGTACTTGAAGGATGCTCAGGTCACCTTGCGAGAGGCGGCCGTGAGGTTCATTGGTGAGCCACAGCCCCCGGGGTCCCCCTTTTGGCAGCCTGGCCCCAGTCCCAGCTGCTGCTTTGGCAGCAAGGGGCAGCCCTGTGGCTGCCAGAGCCCCGACTGCCCCGCGCAGGGCCTGGGCAGCCAGGGGCTCTGTGCCTCCCTCTCCCAGCCCTGCCCATGCAGGTGGGCTTGGTGGCAGCCTTGCTCAGTCCCACCCTGCCTCGGGTACTGTCCTTCCCTGGGGTCCCCCTGCTGAGGGGGAGGAGGGTGTGCAGCCGAACCGGCAGAGCCGGGAGCTGTGCTGCTGGGAGCGTGCTGGGGAGCGGGAGGTCTGACGGAGCGCTGTGCCTAGGGCTTGCCGTGCGGCACCTGAGGGACCAAAGCGAGGAGAGGCTGGCTGAGATCTGCAACGGTGAGTAAGGGGCAGCGCTGTGTGTGCCGGGGCTGGTGGGGCAGGGGACAGAGCGTGGGCAGTGTGCTGCTATGCCTTGCCCTGCCCCGCCCCGGGGAAACGCTTCGAGGAGGGCATAGTAACATCTCAGGGGCAGTTGGGGCATTCCTGAGCAGCAGCTGCCAGCTGATCCATTTGTCCCACCTGCTCCTCTCGGCCAGGGAAAGAGACAGGTGGGGCTGGCATGGTCTGGAGCAGATGCCTGGGCGGGGCTCTGCAGACAGGTGGCTTTCAGCTCTTTTATCTTTCCTTCTGTTGCAGCCCTCCAGCTTTTGGAGAAAGACCCCGAAGCCTCCGTCTCGTCCCTGGCAGCTGAGACCGTGCTGACCCTGAGATCTCCAAGGGAGCAGCCAACATCAGGATGGACCCTGTGGGCACTGTGCTGCTGGCCCTGCAAAGCCAGGCAGAAGCCAAGGTCTCTTCAAGAAAGTGGCTCTTTTTGATTAAAGCTGGAACCACAAGGCCAAGGCCATAGTATCCTTCACACGGGAACCACCCTGAGCAGACAGTGTTGTTCCGGCCTCTACCACTGTGTGCAGGACAGCTCACCCCTCAGCACACCCTGGCCCCATTACTGTTTTAGAATGTCAGTGAACTCTGCCTGTTCACCTCCTCTGGGAGTCTTTACTCTAGGCAGGCAGAGGGCAAAAGGCAAAAGGCAGATCCCAAAGGGTCCAGGATTGTCCTGAGAGCTGCCTGATGCCCAGGCTTTGCAGCAGCCCGCGGCAGCACAGCGCACACTGCCCCAGGGTGTCCGTGCAACAAAGCCCCAGCTGCCCTGCTGGACTGCCAGTCCTGGAGGTTTCATGCTGGTGTTCAGACGTGGCCGGCCACATCTGGCATGCTCTGGGCTTGCCCATCCTTGCCCATGAGCCAGGGGAGAAGTTTCCCTGTGGAGAGGGAAGAGCTGTGCCCCCAGGGGCACCCTGCCCCACCTCTTCTGGGCTGCTAGGGCTGTGCTGCCAGCCCTTTGGGCAGTGGGCTGCTCTGGCCTTCTCCTGCCACAGCAGCAGCAGCTGTCTCCTGCCCCCGACACGTCCTGCTCGCCGATGCGACAGCATTGGCCAGAGCCCAAAGGCCACCGTTTCCCCAGCAGCTGCCAGGGATGAGCAGAGCACTGCATCCACAGGACAGGGCCAGGCCGAGCCCGGGGCCATCAGCCAGGCTGTGGGGCCAGGGTGCGCCACGCTCCCACAGCCACCTCCCCAAGGGCTGGGAGGAGGGAGAACACCAAATCCCCAGCAGGAGAGAGCTCCTCACCGCCCCTGGCCAGCAGCTCCCCGCTCTGGGGCCAAGCCCGGGCCGTCCCCGAGAGTCCCCGGGAAACCTCTCCGCCCTGCTCCGCACCCAGCACCCTGCGATACAGGGGCACGGTGCTGAAGGACAGATGTGAGCCGGCCGGGGGCACACAGCCAGGATGGGCCGCAAGAAGGGTAACCCCAGCTTCAGCCGCACTGTGGGCCTCCGGCCACTCTGGCAGGACCACAGCAGCCATGGCCGTCACATCCCATAGCCCGGGCCGCTGCTGCCAGGGCCCTCGGGCAGTGTTGTCCCTGCTCGGGGCCCAGAGAGACGAGGACCCGCACCAGGACACGGCCCCTGTGCCCCTTCAGTCTTTCAGGGCTGAGCCCTGGAGCTGCACTGCAGGAGACGCCCAAGCACTGCAGGGATGGTCCCCCCCGGCAGCCCAGGGCTGACGGCCTGGCCCAGGTAGGCCAGGAGACAGAGCTGGGAATGGCACCCGCTGTTTTGGTTTAAGCCCAGCCGGCAGCTCAGCACCACACAGCCGCTCGCTCGCTCCCCACTCAGGGGGATGGGGGAGAGAATCAGAAAGTTAAAGGGAGAAAACTCGTGGGCTGAGAGAAAGACAGTTTAATAGGTAAAGCAAAAGCCGTGCGTACAAACAAAGCAAAACGAGGAATTCCTTCGCTACTTCCCATTGGCAGGTAGGTGTTCAGCCATCTCCAGGGAAACAGGGCTCCATCACGCGTAACAGTTACTGGGGAAGACAAGCACTGTAACTCCAGACTTCCCCCCTTCCTCCTTCCTCCCCCAGCTTTTATTGCTGTGCTCAGCGTCGACACCCTGTGACGTAGAACATCGCGCTGGTCAGTTGAGGTCAGCTGTCCCAGCTGTGTCCCCTGCCAGCTTCTTGGGCACCCCCAGGCTCCTCGCTGGCCGGGCAGCGTGAGCAGCAGCAAAGGCCTGGACGCTGTGTAAGCACTGTGCAGCGATAACGGAAACATCCCTGTTATCAACACTGTTTTCAGCACAAATCCAAAGCATAGCCCCATAGCAGTTACTACGAGGAAAATTAACTCTCTCTCAGCCAAAACCAGCGCCCCCGCCCAGCTGCCGGGATGGGGACTACAGCTGCCCGCATGCCATTGGGGGTGAAGGACTACAGGCGAGCCGAAGAAGGAGGGGTATGAGGCAAAGCCGTGCTCACAAACCCTGTTCCAAAACAACCCGTATGTGCAGTTTCTGAGGCAAAACCGAGGCAGAAGACGGCTTTCTTGGAAGCAGTCATGCTTGTCATGCAGTCATGCAGTCATGTCCATCAAGTGGACAACCCTGAGGGCAATTTTCTGCTGTACCTCGCACAGTTGCAAGTCAAGCAAAATGGCAATGACTCCGTATATCTAAAGCTATAAATAACATATCTGTCCCGGGAATTGTTTCTCCAGTTGTAGACGCAAAGCCTGCTGTTTGTCCTCATCCAGACCTCATCTTAGGCCACCCTTGGTCTATATTTCCAACAAAGGTCACCTCAGGCCAGCTTAATTGGCATAACCGTTACACCCTTTTTGTCGAGAGGCCATGAGTTCCATCTGTTTTCAGCCACTCCATTGGAATGTCTTCTGAGGGTGATCCTTTCACTATACTGAGTCCTCCTCCCATCATTAATGCACCTCCTTAAAAGCCCAGACAGGATTCTTCCACTTGCTACCTGCATTCAAGTTCCCAGGTGAACTCTCCTTCTTGCCAGCAGCGGGATGTTGAATTGCAGGGGGTAGTGCGGCGGAAGGTGACATTGCTGGGGTGTGGTGAGGTCACTTGTGTGCCAGGAAGCTGATTGGTCAGGAGCAACAGGTGGCACGGAGGTGCTCAGTGCCTGCCAGAGACAGCACAGAGCGCAGAGAGCTGAGGGGGCAGAGAAGAGGCAGGTTGGGGGACGGCTGTGGCAGGGGGTGGTGAGGTCACTTCTGGCAGAGATGTTGATAGGGCAGGAGCAGGCATGTGTCTCGGCTATTCCTTGTGAGGTCAACTCTGTCCATGCAAGCCCGCAGCAGCGTTGTGGATGGGCAGTGCTTTTGAGGTCACGTCTTCCTGAGCCCCTGATAGGGGGGCTGATGGCTGGGTGGGTGTTGGTGAGGTCGCTTCAGCTGGAGCTGCCGCTAGGCCAACAGCAGGCTGGAGGGCCATTGCCAGGCCTCTCCTCTGCACTGTGGCCCATGGTGTCTCCCCCTCCTGCCACCTACCAGGACGAAGAGCCTGGCTGAAGGTCCTGACGAGCTGCGGTGAGCCCTGGAGCCTCCTCCTGCCCGGGCTGAGCCACCCCGTGCCCTCGGCCTCTCCCTGGGTGGTGCGTGCTCCCGCGTCCTCCCCCCGCAGCCCTGGCCACAGAGCTGGCTCCAGCTGGTCTATGTCTGTCCCGTACCGGGGTGAGGAGAATGTGCGGGTGTGGAAGAGATTCAAGCCCTGGCACGATGTCTGTTCTTGAAGGAACGCTGGTGCCATGTTTGAGATGCCCTCTGTGCAGCCCCAGGATACTTCTGGGACATCACCTGTGAGCTACCGTGGCTGCCCTGTCCTCACTGCAGCACCCCACAGCAGAGCCCAGCTCACCCTAGGTTGCTGCTGAGTGAGTGCATAAGGCACAGAGGCTTGGCCATGCTGTTGGCCTCTTTTGGGGTCTTTCTTTTGGGGCTAGCAGCAACTTTGCATGCTGAATCTGAAAGTCCTTTCATCTCTCCCATAGTCCTGCTGGGCTCACTTGGCTGATGGGGATGCCACGGGTCTGCGGCCAGTGGGCTGAGTGCCCCACGGGGCTGCAGAGGTCCCTGGCAGTGCCGAGACACCTCACTGCTTCTTCCTCAGTGTCCCCCTGCCGCCAATGTGAGCTGCGCTTCCAAATGTCCTGCAGGCTGGGGCTGATCAAGGGAGCAGTGGTGGTTGGTGGGGTTTTGAGAAAAGCCACATCCCAAGCGGAAGCGGTGTGTGCTGAAAGTGGGTGAGGGGAAGGGCCCCTGAAAAGCTGAGGCTGAGTGACCAGGAACGTTGAGGATGCGGTGCTCCCCAGGGGTAGCATATCGGTTCCTGAGGTCCCAGTTCATAAGGGAAGAGTTTCTCTGGGACGCAACTAAGTACACGCTCCCCAGATGCCTGCGTGCAGCTGATGAGGCAGGGGTGGTGCAAAGGGTACCTCTCCCTCTGCAAAAGGAAGGAGAGAGGCAACTTCTTCACTCCCAAGGGCAGGCAGACTCGTGCACTCCTGTGGGGAGAGCAGGATCTCCAGGCATGCAGTTCTTGAGCCTGGACAGTTTTTAGTCTTTCCTCCTTCTCTCTCCGAGTGGGGAGGAGATTGACCCACACCACCTTGTTTTTTGGAGGGGAAGCAGCCTTTTGAGGGGAAGCAATTGGGCCTTCCGTGGTGATGGGCCCACCAATGCCTGTGCTCTTCCTGACTTTCAGAGGCTTTCTGGCTAGGGTGGTGGGATACAGCAGGCACTTGGGCCCTGCAAGAGGCAGAAAGCTGCTGCCAGGAGTCATCTCACAGCTGGGAGAGACACTTAGAACCTGACCGCTATCAGCTGAGCAAAGGCCTTCCACAAACGTGGCCCTTCCGGACATTGGCTGAGCCTGCAGCCATCTCTCTGCACAGGAGGAGATGTGTTCCCCCCTCCCGTCTGGCCCTCTGTACTGGATCCAGGGCTCAAGACAGACCTGGAGACACTCTCTACAGTAAAGAAAAACCGGCAGGCTGCACCCGGGCAATCCTCAGCATCAAGGTGCTGACATCTGTGGTTAAGACTCACACAAGACTGGTGAGCAGAGGTCCCAGCCAGCACATCAGTGTCACCAGGGAGGTCCCAGAAGACCTGCTAGGCTCCCCCAGCAACTCTGGCGCTACAGTCTATTTCTGTCTGCAATGGATTAAAAACTGCACATCCCGGGACATAAGCATCTTACCAAAGCCATGAGGCTTGGTCTCCCAAAGAAGACATGAAGCGGCTAAGGAGTCTTCCTTTATTTGTTGATTCCCATACTTCTAGCCCAGACTTCTGGCTGACCTGAGTCTGTCAGCCAGCACACGGCCACGGAGTCCTTTGTCAAGACCACG
Source organism: Phaethon aethereus (assembly GCF_964289735.1). Lineage (NCBI taxonomy): Eukaryota > Metazoa > Chordata > Aves > Phaethontiformes > Phaethontidae > Phaethon > Phaethon aethereus. The sequence continues at coordinate 25,797 of NW_028114091.1, read as the reverse complement.
TGCTATCACTTCTGCTGCAGGAACTCATTTTGTCATCTGCGTCCTGCAGAGTAATCCCTTAGCGCTGGAGGCACACTGGTCATCAGCTCTGTCTTTGGCACAGTGTTTTCAGGTTGGAAGGTGGCCTCTCTCAATTGCCTGGCTCTTTCTTCCAGCTGCTTGCTAATGAGACCCAGCTTAGCAGTCTTCTGCTTGAGCCTCTCCACTTCCTCCCACACTTCAGGAGAGTGTGCCTTCCTCAGAAGACAGTTCTCTTCAAGGACTTTGCATCGCCTCTCGAGGTCCTTCAGGACACGCTGGAGGCGGGTATTCTGCTCCAGCAGCCTCATGTAAGCGCTAGCAGGCAGGCAGTCCTCCTGCTGCCCTACGGGCAGAACATCCACCTCTGCCACAGAGCGCCTGCTGCCGGTCCTTCCTTGTAGCAGGGATTCCAAGCAGTGCAGTGCCAAGTCTTGCCCCACAATCTCCAGCAAAACCTCCATGCTGTTCCCTTCCTTCTGGAGGCAAGCACGTTTGAAGTTCTTGCGGGTTTTCTGCTGCCCTTCTCTATTGCGGGAGGATGATGCCATGAGGCTCTCCAAAGAGCAGGGCCCCATGGACTCACTGCTCAGGGGGATCTGCAGACGGTGCCAGGCCGTGGCCCTGGCCCTGGCCTCGTGGCAGGAAGCGGGCTGCTCGCCCTCGAAATGCTCCAAGATGTACTTTAGGAAGAGTCTCCTTTGCAGCAGCAGTTCCTCTTGGAGGCAGATGATGTGGGCGGCCTGCTCGTCATTGGTCTCCCAGCGCAGCTTGCTGAGGACGTCCTGGAGCTTACCATGGGCCTCGCTGCTGCTCCAGGCTCCTCTCACCAGCTCCTTGGCCAGCTGCTGCTGCAGGTCCTGTGCTTGACGGATGGCGTTGCCACGCTGTTGCTGCAGCATCACCTGCACCTCGCACAGCTCAGCCTCCTTCGAGCGCAGCAGTTGGCGGATCTCCAACGCCCGCTGCCGCTGGTTGAGCTCCTGCAGCTGCTGGAGCTCCCGTGCCTGCCGCTGCTCCCATTTGGACTGCAGCCGTTTGGCCAGGAGCTGCCGGTCCCGCTCTGCCGCCTCCTTCAGCTTGTGGGTTTCAGCTGCAAAGTGGCGGTGCAACTCTTGGGAGCGGAGCCGCTCGACCTCCAGCTCAGCCCGCACCCTCTCCAGCTGCCGCCTGTGCTCATCCTTCAGTGCCAAGCTGCAGCAGGGCGAGGGGTGGCTGCGCACCACAGGCCCCCGTCCCGCACCACGCCGGCTCATGGCTGCGGGGATGGCAACCAAACGCTGCCACCAAGCGCCACCGATGTTGTGTGGCACTCCGTCTCAGCAGCTGCTGCCTCCCTTGACGCGCCACGCAGCAGCAGAGACAGCGTCTGCAGTCAGCCATGGGTGGGCGAGTAGGGCCCTATACACGTCCTGGCCCCAACACACAAAGGAGGGGTGGGGCCACATGGCCTTATATGGTATGTCCTGGCCCTGAGCAGACTAAATTTAGAAAAAACGTGTGAAAACTAGGTTCCTGCTGGATGGTGCTTTACTTCCCTTCTCCCACTCAACAGTTCTTCAGATGAGAAGCTGGATAGGAATGAAATACCTCTTTAATATAAAACCGGGGGTTTATGGGCCTTCTTAAACATAGGAACTGGACGTGAAAACAATCGTCATTGGTCATCTAATGCTGTCTCCTGTGCATGTGCAGTTCTTTTCACAGCCTTCCCGAGTCCTTTTGACAAGTCTGCCTTTGAACGTTCGGAGACCTTTTGGTTATTTCAGTTGAAAATGAAACCTTCTGGGGAGTAAGAGCTGCCAGTTTTCTTCTCCACGCTCTCACAGTCCATTGCCATGTTATATCACCCTGCGGCCATGTCACCTCCTGGGGCCCCCTGGGTCAGGAACGGTGATCCTGGGCCTCATACCTTTTCTGCTGTTTTACCACTACTTCTTCCAGGATTTTGTGCTGCCTAAGCTTTTCCCCAAGCTCTGTTGCCTGCAGGTTAACTGACAAAACCCTTGGTTAGGGAGGCTTGACCCCTCCTCTGTCCTCTCCGGCGTGCCCCTTCGCTGAGCTTGGGCAAGCACTCCAGGTCTGCCTGGCTGCAGAAGCAAGCTGTGCACAACCGGTACAGTCAGCGCAGGAGGTTTATTGCCTCCTGAATGAATTGAATGGATGAATATGTCAGTGGACGGAGCTACAAACACCTAAGAGTTCTTTTCCAGGCAAGCCAGAGCTGGATGAGAGCCTCTGTAAGCAGTGAGGCTGTCACCAGTGGTTGGAGGGAGGTGAACCTTCCCCATACTCAGCACGAGTGAGGCCACACCGGGAGCACTGTGTCCACTTCTGGGCTCCCCAGTACAAGAGAGACAGGGACATACTAGAGAGAGTCCATCAAAGGGCCACGAAGACGATGAAGGCACTGGAGCACCTGTCCTGTGAGGAAAGGCTGGGAGCGCTGGGACTGCTCAGCCTGGAGAAGAGAAGGCTCGGCGGGGACCTCATCAATGCGTATCAATACCCAAAGGGAGAGCGCAAAGAGGGTGGAGCCAGGCTCCTCCCAGCAGTCCCCAGTGCAGGACCAGAGGCAATGGGCACAAACTGAAACACAGGAGGTTCCCCCTGGACATCAGAAAATGCTTCTTTACTGCATGGGTGATGGAGCCCTGGCAGAGGTTGCCCGGGAAGGTGTGGAGGCTCCACCTCTGGAGACCCACAAAAGCCATCTGGACACGTGCTGGGCAACCAGCTCTGGGAGTCGCTGCCTGAGTTTGACCTTTCTGAACCACCCTTTGAGGCCTCTGTCTCTGAGACTGTAGATGAGGGGACTGCTTCAAAATGTTGAGACAGGTTAGAAAAGAGAGCCTATTTTGTTCAGGTTTCCTATTCTGATAGCATCTGGTGAGCAATACCCCATGCTCCTGTTCCGTCGCCAGCTATAACACCAAACAAGGATCAGACAAGAGCAACAGGTGTAAACACCTTTTGCTAAAAGAGGTTTTCCGAACGGAGGAAAGGATGTGACTTGTACGATGCCAGAAATCGTAGAAATGTGAAGAGAGCATCTCATCACATCTGCGGTGAACTCTGCACTGTGGCCAGTGTAGTATTGTGATAAATGATTTAGTCCCCAACAGGATTCCAATTTCAGTTTACAATTTATTAAACGAATAGAGGCAAGCAAACAGCGCTGGGTGCGCCGGGAGTCTCCACTCCACCAAGACACACGCGGTACAGTTCCTGTTCCTGGTTTATATCCTGTCTGCTAATACATATTCATGAATAGGCGTGTCTTCTTCGGCGCATGCCCTCTTCTCCTTCTAGAGTCTTCTCGAATCTTCCTCAGCGTGCCCCCAGGATGACCCCAAACTTTATGCATGCACTTTACAAGTTTCTCTTTACACAATACTATGCGGTCAGGGGTCAAACTGGTTTGAGCTGATATACCAGCAAAGTAGTTTAAGTTTGTCCTGTAAAATACCCCTTTTTATGGTGCAGGAGAAATCCATAAACGTACAGAAGGTTATTACACTTCATCACATGAATCAGATGAACATATTTCACAGTATCATCACAGGAACGACTGAAGATTAGCAGGAGATTACAAAAGAATTGGGAAATGTCAGTAGCAACGTAAAAAGTCAGCTAGGAGAGAAACACTCGGTGAGGATACTGTAACCAAGGTGCTAGGCAATTAAAATAAAATAGGGTTAGAAAATAGGTTTGTGAATTTGTAGCAAGTTGTAACTTGCTACATAAGAACATTATGCACCAGCAATGCTGCTCGAGGACCCACCTAAGCCTTCCCATCTTGAGTTAATTATCGAGGAGTTAAGTGGAACATGGTGATCATGGTATTATGTTTTGTTCTAATAACAAGTAGTCAGAAAGAAGGAACACCTTGGTCAGTTCTACGGTGCGGTGGGTAGGTAATTATTCATTCTATAGTCTTGTCTTAAAACAAAGGACTGTGGGGTGAATGATTGCATGTTGGACCGACAGCCCGTGAAGATCTATTTAGTGTTGCCAAGTTTAAGTGAACTTTGTAGGAAAGGTAATTCCGGCAGGGGGAGATCGCGACCACCGACTCAGAGACCACCCACTCAAGAAACCCTCTGACTCAAAAGATTAAGGAAGTAAAATCTCAAGAAATTATAGTGAGCATGTGTGGTCATTTACATGTGATGCGAGGAATATTTAACCAATCATTGTATGGAAGCTTGATGAATATGTATTAATCTTGCCTATAAATGTTTGATTTTTGAACCGATCGACGAACACGATTTAGGAGGAGCTGTCCCCCGTGTTCCCGGCGCCATGAATAAAGAATGCCTGCCTTTTAACACTACATTGGTGTTACGAGGTTTATTCCCGATTTCGGTGACAATACTAGCCTTGGGTTTTCATAGCCGGCTCCGAGCTTAAAGCAGAAAGCGGCATTTCCTACTGCGCTGCAGGGGAGAAGTTTCCATATTGCCAAAAAGCAAGCGTAACACACTCCTGCCTGGAGATAACATTCCCCCCAAGCCAAAACTCTCAAGCTGTAAAACTTCTGTGCAGCCCCTGCAGAAAGGGGCCTCCCACTGTTCTGAAAGCTGGCAGGGGGAGAAGGCCATCAGGCAGGAGAAGTGGCCCAGAAGGTGGCAGATGCTTAATTTTCTTTTCCCTCTTTTCTGCATGAGCTCTTCCTGTTTGGTAGGAGGAAGAGAAGAGATGAAGCGACAAACATGGCGACTTGTGTTAAGCTTGAGTAAACCTCAGCCATGTAACATTGCCAAGTGAGAGAGGCAGGGCTCTGGAGTGCACTGAAGGCAACGGAAGGTCCTGGAGGCACGCCGGGACGTGTGGGCACAGGGCTCTGGGACAGCTGGAGAGCAACAGGGAGGTCTCCAGGGCACATGAGGGCAAATGTGGGGCTTGGGGCACCCCAAGAGGACCCAGGGGCGAGTGGGCTTTGTGCGCCCACAAAGGGATACCCTGCCCCTCCCAGCCTGGGTGGCGGATCACAATGGTGCCCTTTGTGACCCGCCTCTGTGACAGCCCGTGGCGCTGCATATGGTCAAGGCAGCCACAGCCCACAGTGTCCGGCAGGACGGCGACGGGACAGGGCGGGAGCGTGGTGCTGGCGAGGAGCCCCTGAGCACAGCCCACGTCTTTCCCCACCACCCCCGGCAGCCCCGCCGCGCCGAGGCATTTCACCAAAAGTTCCCCTTTCCCCATCCCTACCCCTTTCCTCCGTCCTTCAGGATGGCGGAGAGACCCCCCAGACGCCCCAGAGTGGCCTGGGAGGAGAAGAGGGCTCCCCAGGAGAGCAGCTCTCCACCGGAACCCCACGAGGTGTGCGTGCCCGAGCTGCTGCAGACGAGTAAGTGGGGGGCCCCACCGGGCTGGGATGTGGGCAGCAAGAGGCAGCTGGCCTGGCAGCGGGGGGGAGGGAGGGGGTCGGTGTGGGATGGGGACCCTTCCAGCCTGTCTGCAAGCGAGTTCCTAAGCCCGCTGGACTCATGGCTTTCCGCGCCGCACTGCGCTCCAGCATCACAGCCCATCGCCGGGCACCCTCCAGCCCAGACACCCACCAGGAGACTTGTGCACGGGGAGCGGGCACGGGGCTAGACGGAGGGCATAGCTCCGTCCTCGCCTCGTGTTTGCCTTCGGCACCACTCCACAGCCGTGCCGGCTCTCCTGCTTTACTAGGTGCCTCCTGTGCTGCATCCAGCTGGCTGGCTCTGTACGGAAAGGAAAAAGAATCCATACAGTTCGTGCAGGCTTTTCTAAAGAGCTCAGCAAAGGTAACGGCGGCCATTTCCCCGGTAGCTGTGCCTGCGTCTCCCGACGGGGCCGCCGCCGGCTCTGGTGCCTGCTGCTGGGGCTGCTGGGGGGCTGCTGGCTGGGCAGAGCTGCTCCCCCCAGGCCTCCTGCACAGCACTGCGGCCCAAGTGCTCCAGTCCTGCTGGCCATGTGTCTACCTTCTCACGCTCCCCGTCTGTCTGTCTGTCTGTCTCCCGGCTGACAGGAGGAGGCCAACAGGGTGCGATTCCTAGAGACCATCCGCACCCTGTGCGAAGCAGCGAGGCGTGAGGGCTTGACACAGGGCCTGAATGCATTCTGCCACAGACTTGAGGTGGCGGAGAATATCAAGGTGAGGGGATACTCAGCCAGGCTGGGGAGCGGGGCAAGGTCCCCGGGCACCGGCACACTGTGAGGACAGTGCACGGGCAGGGGGAGGGCAGGGGCAAGCGTGCCTGGACACTGAACTGCCCCGAGGGGCCGGCTCTGCTGGCACTGGGTGCTGGGGGCTGCCAGCTCCCATCCGGGTTGTGCTCTGCAGGTGCTGCTGGAAGAGGAGCCCAGGGATCACCTGCACACGGCAGTGCGGCAGCAAGCCATGCTTGCCATCGCCGCCTTGAGGTACCTGCCCAGCCCCTGGTTTGGCTGGCATTTCTCCACAGCCCATGGCCCTGGGCCTGGCCGGGGGCATCCCCCGTTGCGGCAGAGTCCAGTGGTGCCGTCAGAGGGCCTCTGCTTTGCCCTTCTGGCAGCTTGTTGGGAGGGCGCAGGGGAGGGCAGAGGGATGCTGCAGATCCCCGCCATGTCTCGGCTCTTCCCCAAAGCGGGAAGCGGAAGGCTTGCCTGCCACGTCTGTCCTTTGGCCCAGCCCATGCCGGGGAGGGAGGAGGTGCCTCCTGGCAGGGTTCCCCACACACCCTCCATCCCTCTCAGGGACCCCTGCTCCGCAGGCCCTGGAGGGACCAGCCGGGGTGATGCACAGCTGCAAGGCACTGAGGCACTGCTCCCAGCATCAGTGCCTGGCAGGCCCCTCCCTCTCTTTGCAGCAAAGTGCAGATGGTGCTGGAGGGAAAGAAGAAAAGCCTCTTGCAGGCCTGCTTCAGGAGTGTCTTCTTGCTTCCTCCAAAAACGGACGTGGAGGACAATGACAATAGTCTCTACTTTGAGGTAAGTGCTGGCTGAGCTACAGGAGCCCCCCGGGCCCTCTGGGCTGCTCCCTGGCTGCCGCGTGCTCAGAGACAACCGGAGATCCAAGGCAGGGCAGGGTCTCGCCTTTGCTTTCCCACCCTCAGCCCTTCGTCCCCTTCCCGTGGGCCTGGCCATGTGCAGTGCCGCAGGCTGCTCTGCCCACGGCAGCTTGTCTGCCCCGAGGCCTTCCCTGGGCAGCGTGAGGCAGTGTGGGTGTCCTCCCTTGGCGTAGGGAGTTCAGATCTGTCTCCGGGGTGAGAGGGACTGCGGAAAGACTGCCACAATGCTTGGTCCTCCCCTTGCAGACCCTGGATGCCATGGACACCATGCTGCAGGCGTTGGTGCTCAGCTCTCCTGCCTCCAGCTTCACGGAGCTGCAGACAATCTTCCAGGTCTGGCCTTGGCAAAGAGTGGGGTTCACAGGGGCTGTTCCTCAGCCTGGAGGGAAGGGAGTGTCCACTCTTGAGTGGACGGTCCCCACCCCAGGGCCATGCACAGTGCACACTGTGGGGAGGGTGCCCAGCTCCCTTGGGGCAGCCAGGGGTGGCCCACTGTGCTCTTCTGGGAGCCCGGTGTCCCCTGGTTGCAGGCAACGTGACCTCCCCTCTGCAGCCTCCCCCTGTGTCATGGCAAAGCCTTGCCCATGGCATTGCTGGGCCAGCTCTGGCCTCAGAGCTTTCCTTGCACCAGAGCAGTGGGAGGCATTTGACCCCTCTCCTTCAGGCACTGCAGCGGTGGCAGCCGGTGCTGCTCTTCCTGTGCCCTGCCGTCCCTCGTACTTTCGCCCCCAGATCTGAGCGGGACAGAGACCCACCGGGACCTGCCTGTCCTGCACCGGGAGCCCAGCCCTGAAGCTCTGCACTCCTGGCTTCCCAGGGGGCCGTATCCCCATTCCCCCACGGCAGACCCCCCAAGGCAGGCTCCTGCCCAAAAGCTCAGTCTTCATGGAGAGGGGACACAGGACTCCCAGGGGAGGGGACACAGGGCTGTGTTCTCGGGGAGGGCAGGGAAAGGAGCAGACGCTGCCCTGGGGCTGGCATCTGCCTACCTGCCTGGCCACAAGGACTGTGCGAGCCTAGCCAGGACTTCAGCAGCACTGCTTCCGCTGGCACAGGCGCCAGCTCCCTGGGCACATCAGGAGTTTCTCTCCTGCCAGATGCTGCTGACCTTCACCAACTGCCAGAGCGCAGCTGCGTGTGAGCGGGCCGTGGGGAGGATTGGGAGGCTGAGCGATTTGCTGGCCAGCTGTTCCTCAGTGCAGGTAAGGAGCCAGGCACCCTCCAGCCAGGCTCTCTCCCCTTCCCTGCGCACGGGAGCAGCCTGCAGCTCAGAGATGCCTGTGAGGCAAGCCTGGGCACCAGCTGAGGCATTCAGCAAGGCTCTGTCCTGGAGCAAGGGTCTTGGTTTCTTTCTTTTTCCCCATGGTCTTCTCCGCCCAGATGCCCCTCTGCCAGGAGCCATCTCGGCCCCCAGTCCTGTGCAGGACAGGACTGCCCAAGGAGCATGGCGGGAGCCCAGGCCTGGCAGCTCTCCCTGCCCTGCTGCCCAGCTAGCTGCTTTGGGAGGGCCCTCCAAAGCGCCAGCTCACCGGGCATCCTTCCCCAGGCAGACTCTTGGGCTCAGGCCTTTGGTCGCAGCTGCTGCCCCTCAGCCCTTTTCCCTGTCGTGCCTCCCTCGCCCAGGTCTGGAGCACCTTTGTCGGACGCGATGACAGCCCTGCCTGCCACAGAGAGATGCCTATCCCCATCCTGGGACAGCTGCTGGGACATCTCATCCTTTGCTGCTCTTGCAAGAACTGGGAGATCAGATGCGGGGCTTTGGATGCTCTTCATTACCTCTTCAGATTCATTCTGCAGCAAAAATGTAAGAGAAGCTGCGGTGGACGGCGTCCCCCCGCACACAGACATCTCCTCATATGCCTGCTTGTTTCCCCGCGTATTGCAACGGGCCCTTCTTGTGCTTGCTCGAGGCTGTCCATGAAAGTCTGCCAGCTTCCCTGACCTGCTCTGCCCCTCACAGCTGCTTCCCCTCGCATCACAGCTCTCATTTTGCTGCAGAAGCTGATCGCTCACCAGAAGTCCAGGACCTGTTTGTTGCTGCTCTCCTTCCCCACTCCCCTCAGGTCCTCTCAGAGCCCGGCTGTTTCATGGTCCCCACAGACAAAGTTATCACCGATTACCACGTCCCCAAAATAATTCTGCCCTACTGGAGAACAGCAGATCCAGCTGTGCATCACCCCGGCTGGTCCCTCCAGTGCCTGCAGAAAGAAGCTGTCCCTGACGCCCTCCAGAAATCTCCCTGACTGCTTGCCTCCCGCCATCTTGCAAGCACGCCTCGGGGAAGTTAAAGAGCCCGAGGAGAATCAGGGCATGTGACACGGAGACTTCCCCACATGCTTTCAGAAAGATTTCATTCACACCCTCTCTCTGAGCAGGGAGGTCTGCAACACACTGCCACCATGATGTCGCCAGCACTGCCTCTCCTCAGCCCCTGACCCACGTGCTCTCTCTCACACTCTCCATTGTCCCCTCTCAGAGCTGCTCCTTCAAATACAGGGCATCCCCCCGCCCCTCTTCCCCGTCTCTCCCAAACAGCTTGCATCCGTGCACAGCAGCACGCCAGCCGTGCGAGTCGCCCCCCTCGCCTCAGTTATTCCAACAACGTTGTAGTTGTGCGACTGCACGCAGAGCTCCAGTTCCTTTGAGTTTCCCAGGCCGTGAGCGTTTGCACACGTATGCTTGAGGCAGGTGCCTCTCATGCTTCTCCAGCATCCCTGGGGTCCCTCTTGTTCCCTCCGCCTGTCACCCTTTGCTTTACACCCCTGCCCACCACCTCCTCCCCGACTGTGGGTCGTGACCTCCCTCCTCAGCCATTCCTAGCTCAAAGCGCTTCGCACCATTTGGTCAGCTTGCTGGCAGAGACGACAGCTGTGTCCTACTGACTCTTCCGTGATCCCCTCCTGTTTAGGCACGACGCTGCCAGTGTGTAATCCCGCGTGTCCACAGCATCGCAGGGAATGGGAAGCTGAGAACACCTCCTGGCTTACTTTGCCCAGCACCAGCAACATTGCCACGGTAATGAGCTCCTCCCTCGCTGCGCCTCTTGTCCGTGGCATCGGCCGCAGACTTGTGTGCGCAAAGGGATGCAGAGTCAGTGGGGCTGGCATAGCCTCCTCCCTGTCCCCGGTGAGAGGGTTGCCGCGGTCCCCGAGCAGGGACTGAAGAGGGCTGCACTGCAGTGCCCGAGCCGCGGCTCCAGCCCTCCCGGGCACCAGCAAGGCCTGGTTCTCTCTAGGGCCAGAACACTGTGCCCACGACCCCAAGCCTCCTCCCTCACCCTGAGGGCCCTCTCCTCTCCTGCTCCCCTGTGCAGCCATGGCAGGCCCTGCTTCCAGCTTTCCTGCGGGCACTGCTGCCAGCGCCATGGGCCCATCTCTCGCCAGAGCTGCTCTCGCTGCTCAACTAAGCAGCACCATCAGGGCACTCGGTGGGACATGTCTTCCCTGCCTTCCTTCCTCCCGTAGGCTTTTGGAAAATATCTCCAGCCTTCTGAGAAGACTGACATCGTCCTCATGGCCATTGAGGCCATGAGAGACTCAAGCGCCTATGACAAGGAGAAGGCGAGCAGCATCCTGCATGTGGCCATGAGAGAACCCGCCTCCTGGCTGGCGGAGGTAAGCGGCCTGTGGCTGCCCTGCCCTTGAGCCCGTTCAAGGCAAGGTTCCTCCCTCCATCCCTCCCTCCCTAAGCCAGGTGCCTCAGGCACCTTGAAGCCATTTGAAGCCAGCAGAGTAGGATGGGAAGGGCAGCAGCTTCAGAGGCAGCTGAAGCAATGGCTGCACTCCTGTGGCAGCACCATCCTCGCCTGTGTGCCCTGCAGGTGCCAAACATCATCAGGGGCGTCTATGAACACATGGAGTGCATCCGCACGGCATCAGCCCGGCACAGCCTGGACTTGCTGCTTCTGCTGATGACCAACCAGTGCCCCGGGGAAGTGGTCACGAGCCTGTTGAAGCTCATGCCTCCATCATGTGACAGGTACCGACCCCAACAGCCCCCGTGGGCTTGTTCCATGTGTGGAGAGGGGCCAGGAGACTTTCTGGCTCCCAGAGCCACGGAAAACCGCAGGACATCCCCGAGGAGCAGGGCCCTGCACCCCACCATACTTTCCAGCACTGGTAGATCGGCCAGGCCCGCAGTAGCGAAAGCTGGCCAAGCCAGCCCAGAGTCCCCGCCACGAGGTCCCTCCCTGCCCCACGGGGAATGCTACCTCAGCCCTCTCCTGCTTGCCCAGGCAGGGAGCCAGGCACTCCAAATGAGAGCTCGGGAAGGGTCGGGGCTGCAGGACAGCCTGCGTCCTGCGGGGCTGGCCCAGGCACGGTGTGGTGGCCAAGGCAGCCCTGCTGACAGAGCGCTCTGGGCCTGCAGTGCTGCTCGGGCCATGTGGGAGGTGATGCTTTCCCAGCCCCACACCGTGGAGAAGGTCTTGGGGGAGCTGCTCAGCAAGCTCCAGGACCAGCAGCTGCGCAGGACGTTCAGCTCCGACACAGAGGACGCCTGCATCCATCACTTGGCTGTGAGTGACCAGACCAGTCCTTGCTCACCCTCAGGGCTGTGCCTGTTTGCCTCTGCAGGCAAACAGGCACAGCCCTCTCCCCTCCAGTCTGCCCGCAAACAGTCACCTCCTGCGGGACACACGGACACAGCCCCTTAGGGCCAGCAGGGACCTGCCCAGCACCAGGTTCCCCTGCGCCAGCCATGCAGGGCCACCCTACGCTGCTTGGGCCCCGGTGCACAAGCATGAAGCCCAGGCAGCTCCTGCCTGCCCAGGCAGTGCTCTGCTTCCCGCCTGCCTGCATCCCCCTGCCCTGCTCTGCAGACTGGAAACGTGGGGCAGGGCAAGGGCTGTGGCAGGGGCAGAGACATGGCCTCTGTACCGGCTGAGCAGGCTGCAAGGCTGGGCACAGGAGACACTCGCCACCACTCGCGTGCCGTGCCTCCTTTGTGCCACCTCTTTGTGCCTCTCGATCGCTCCTCAGAGGCGTTGAGAGGAGGAGGCTGCCGATGCTCAGAGGACAGGAGGAGCTGGCACAGACAACCATGTGGTGGCTTGGCCTGGGCTGGAAGTCAGGAGGTGGGGTGATGGCTCCAAATGCCCTCGCTGTCCCCTTCATGGGCCCCAGGGTCCTTCAGGCTCAGACCTTGCTGCTGCAGCGCAAGGAGAAAGCTCCCTCAGCCCCTGCAGGAGCTCTCGCTCCTGGCACATCCCCATGGTGCCAGGCAGGAGTTGCTGCTCCGCACCGAGGCAAGCCGTTGCCAAACTGCCTCAGTCGAGGGAGCACTGCCCCCAGAAGAAGCGTCCTGCTGAGAGGCGGAGGATGAGCCAGGGCCCGGGCCCAGTGGGTGCTACGGGCTGACTCTGGGGCCTGGAGCAGCGGGCCTCTGTCATGAAGGGCTCGCAGCTTGCTCGTTGCCAGCTTGCCGTGGGGGTCCGCAGCGTGCTGCCATGGAGGGGCCTGGTGGCTGCCTGGGGAGCTTTGCAGGCCCTGAGGGCTACCAACCCATCTGCTGCCTGTCTGGGCCAGCTGGAAAAGGGGGTGGCTGAGCAGGGGACATGGAGCCTTTGTTCTCCTGCCCTAGCTTCCCTACCCCCTGCTATCCCCGTGTCCAGAGACGCCCACCAGAGCGCCCATGGCCACCGCCCGCCAGGCGGCTGCCGCAGGGATTCCTGTGCCACCACCTGCCAGGAAGCCGGGCGGGAGGCTGGTGCCTAGCGGCCAGAGCATTTTTGCCAGGGTGCTCTTTCAGCGCTTCACAAAAAGGAAATTCTGTGCTCCATACAGGCAAGTAAAATGCTGGTCCTGCTGCTGGACATCATGGAGACCCAGCAGAATGCCAACACTGACAACAAGATGAAGGCCCTGCTTGTCTTCAGAAACGTGCTGGGTCACATGAAGAGGGAGGAGGCCAGCCCCACCGCTCTGCAGCTGGCGGAGAAGCTCCTGCCGCTCTTTGATGACGTAAGGCTGCTGTGGGAGCCGGAGCCCCACTGATGGGCCCTCTGCAAGGACAACTGCCCATCAGCCCAGCCCCGTGGCAGCACTTGGGCAGGCCTCTTCCCCTCCTCATGCCCCTGGGCTCTTGTGGGGATGGCTTCTGGGCTCTGCAGCCCAGCACCGCTTCTCCCTGGCAGGCTGATGCCTCCGGGCGACCCGACCCCCCCGTGCTGGGGCCCAGCCCAGCCCCCGTTGAAAGCATCTGCAGGCCAAGAGCCGCTCTCAGATGCGCGAGGACTGCCCCAGCAGCGCTGCCAGGCAGGACCGGATGTTCTCGCCTGATGGAAACCTCTTGCGTGGCCCTTCATGGGCCCGGGGCCATTCTCCTGTGTGCAGGACCTGACTCCAGAGCCCCTCCCCTCCCGTCAGCCACGCTAACACCCTTGCTCCGGGAGCGGCTGTTGCTCAGGTCCTCCTGTCCTCCTCCTGTCCTGCCAGGAGTCCAGCCAGCTGCGAGAGCTCTCCATCTGCCTCTTCAAAGACGTGATGCAGCTGGTGGTGGGGAACGACGAGCAGCAGATGAAGAAGAACGTGCAGAGAAGCCTGCTCCCACTGTTCTTCCACATGAGTGACCAGACCGAGAGCGTGGCCAAGGTACAGCTTGCAAAGCTGCCCAGTGATGCGAGGAAGGGCGTGCTGGCACCGCAGGGGTGGCCTGGGCATCAGGGAGGGGCAAGGGCTGCTGGCAGCTGGACTCTTGGAGCCTGTGTCACCTCAGGGTCCAGCTGCCTGAGACTCTGAGGACAGGGCAGAGCTCCCCTCTTTCTCTGCACCGGTCCCACCACGGCCTTCCTCCTCCTTCTGTGCCTCCTGCTGCAGAGGAGGACAGGGAGGTGGGGTCCCCTCCCATCCCGCCTCCTCCAGCGCACCCCAGAGGAAGGGTCCTAGCACACCCGGCGCAAGGAGGGGCGGAGAAGCTGGCGCAAACATTTCCCACACCTGCCCCCCAGCAGGGCTCAGCAGCAGCCCATGGCCACCAAGGCCTGAACACGAGCGTCCCTCGAGGCTTCCCAGCTGTCCCTGCAGGTGTTTGGAGGCCAGGGCTTTGAGCCCTGGTCCCTGTCCCACAGTCCTTGGCCACAATCCCGCCAAGCCCTGTCCCGCTCTGCAGGCCTCTCAGAAAGCCCTCCTCGTTGCTGCAAAGCTGCTGAAGTGGAAACAGCTCAAGCACCGGACGCAGGCACAGCAGACAGGGAGAATTGGGGAGTGCTTGGTGAGGACCACCCCCAAGCCCCGGGCCCGGGCTGGACGAGGGCTGCCCCCTGTGCCTCGCCAGCCCTGCTCCGGCCTGGAGCCTGCCGACTGGAGCTGCACCCTCCTTCCTTGCTCTGAGCACAGAGCCCCCGGGGGCTCTTCTCCAGGCCCCTCTCCCCTCCCCTCCCCACCGTCAGGATGTTGAAGGAGACCCTAGCCCAGCTGGGCCCAGGCAGTGGGGCAGAGAGCTCTCAGGGCCTCCAGACCCCGCTCTGCCTGCGGCTGTCCCTGAAGCTCAGCCCCACAGCGCTGCTGGCTGGGAGATGGGAATGGCCTGCGGTGCAAGGGGGATAGGGGTGCTGGGAGGAGGGACCGGCTGGGCTGACTGGGGAGGGTCTGTGCCAGCCCCATTTCCATTTGTGCTCTCTCCAGCTGGTGCGGGACAGGAGCAGAGCTGAAGAATACCTGAGTCAGAGCCTGCCGTACTTGAAGGATGCTCAGGTCACCTTGCGAGAGGCGGCCGTGAGGTTCATTGGTGAGCCACAGCCCCCGGGGTCCCCCTTTTGGCAGCCTGGCCCCAGTCCCAGCTGCTGCTTTGGCAGCAAGGGGCAGCCCTGTGGCTGCCAGAGCCCCGACTGCCCCGCGCAGGGCCTGGGCAGCCAGGGGCTCTGTGCCTCCCTCTTCCAGCCCTGCCCATGCAGGTGGGCTTGGTGGCAGCCTTGCTCAGTCCCACCCTGCCTCGGGTACTGTCCTTCCCTGGGGTCCCCCTGCTGAGGGGGAGGAGGGTGTGCAGCCGAACCGGCAGAGCCGGGACTGTGCTGCTGGGAGCGTGCTGGGGAGCGGGAGGTCTGACGGAGCGCTGTGCCTAGGGCTTGCCGTGCGGCACCTGAGGGACCAAAGTGAGGAGAGGCTGGCTGAGATCTGCAACGGTGAGTAAGGGGCAGCGCTGTGTGTGCCGGGGCTGGTGGGGCAGGGGACAGAGCGTGGGCAGTGTGCTGCTATGCCTTGCCCTGCCCCGCCCCGGGGAAACGCTTCGAGGAGGGCATAGTAACATCTCAGGGGCAGTTGGGGCATTCCTGAGCAGCAGCTGCCAGCTGATCCATTTGTCCCACCTGCTCCATTTGTCCCACCTGCTCCTCTCGGCCAGGGAAAGAGACAGGTGGGGCTGGCATGGTCTGGAGCAGATGCCTGGGCGGGGCTCTGCAGACAGGTGGCTTTCAGCTCTGTTATCTTTCCTTCTGTTGCAGCCCTCCAGCTTTTGGAGAAAGACCCCGAAGCCTCCGTCTCGTCCCTGGCAGCTGAGACCGTGCTGACCCTGAGATCTCCAAGGGAGCAGCCAACATCAGGATGGACCCTGTGGGCACTGTGCTGCTGGCCCTGCAAAGCCAGGCAGAAGCCAAGGTCTCTTCAAGAAAGTGGCTCTTTTTGATTAAAGCTGGAACCACAAGGCCAAGGCCATAGTATCCTTCACACGGGAACCACCCTGAGCAGACAGTGTTGTTCCGGCCTCTACCACTGTGTGCAGGACAGCTCACCCCTCAGCACACCCTGGCCCCATTACTGTTTTAGAATGTCAGTGAACTCTGCCTGTTCACCTCCTCTGGGAGTCTTTACTCTAGGCAGGCAGAGGGCAAAAGGCAAAAGGCAGATCCCAAAGGGTCCAGGATTGTCCTGAGAGCTGCCTGATGCCCAGGCTTTGCAGCAGCCCGGGGCAGCACAGTGCACACTGCCCCAGGGTGTCCGTGCAACAAAGCCCCAGCTGCCCTGCTGGACTGCCAGTCCTGGAGGTTTCATGCTGGTGTTCAGACGTGGCCGGCCACATCTGGCATGCTCTGGGCTTGCCCATCCTTGCCCATGAGCCAGGGGAGAAGTTTCCCTGTGGAGAGGGAAGAGCTGTGCCCCCAGGGGCACCCTGCCCCACCTCTTCTGGGCTGCTGGGGCTGTGCTGCCAGCCCTTTGGGCAGTGGGCTGCTCTGGCCTTCTCCTGCCACAGCAGCAGCAGCTGTCTCCTGCCCCCGACACGTCCTGCTCGCCGATGCGACAGCATTGGCCAGAGCCCAAAGGCCACCGTTTCCCCAGCAGCTGCCAGGGATGAGCAGAGCACTGCATCCACAGGACAGGGCCAGGCCGAGCCCGGGGCCATCAGCCAGGCTGTGGGGCCAGGGTGCGCCACGCTCCCACAGCCACCTCCCCAAGGGCTGGGAGGAGGGAGAACACCAAATCCCCAGCAGGAGAGAGCTCCTCACCGCCCCTGGCCAGCAGCTCCCCGCTCTGGGGCCAAGCCCGGGCCGTCCCCGAGAGTCCCCGGGAAACCTCTCCGCCCTGCTCCGCACCCAGCACCCTGCGATACAGGGGCACGGTGCTGAAGGACAGATGTGAGCCGGCCGGGGGCACACAGCCAGGATGGGCCGCAAGAAGGGTAACCCCAGCTTCAGCCGCACTGTGGGCCTCCGGCCACTCTGGCAGGACCACAGCAGCCATGGCCGTCACATCCCATAGCCCGGGCCGCTGCTGCCAGGGCCCTCGGGCAGTGTTGTCCCTGCTCGGGGCCCAGAGAGACGAGGACCCGCACCAGGACACGGCCCCTGTGCCCCTTCAGTCTTTCAGGGCTGAGCCCTGGAGCTGCACTGCAGGAGACGCCCAAGCACTGCAGGGATGGTCCCCCCCGGCAGCCCAGGGCTGACGGCCTGGCCCAGGTAGGCCAGGAGACAGAGCTGGGAATGGCACCCGCTGTTTTGGTTTAAGCCCAGCCGGCAGCTCAGCACCACACAGCCGCTCGCTCGCTCCCCACTCAGGGGGATGGGGGAGAGAATCAGAAAGTTAAAGGGAGAAAACTCGTGGGCTGAGAGAAAGACAGTTTAATAGGTAAAGCAAAAGCCGTGCGTACAAACAAAGCAAAACGAGGAATTCCTTCGCTACTTCCCATTGGCAGGTAGGTGTTCAGCCATCTCCAGGGAAACAGGGCTCCATCACGCGTAACGGTTACTGGGGAAGACAAGCACTGTAACTCCAGACTTCCCCCCTTCCTCCTTCCTCCCCCAGCTTTTATTGCTGTGCTCAGCGTCGACACCCTGTGACGTAGAACATCGCGCTGGTCAGTTGAGGTCAGCTGTCCCAGCTGTGTCCCCTGCCAGCTTCTTGGGCACCCCCAGGCTCCTCGCTGGCCGGGCAGCGTGAGCAGCAGCAAAGGCCTGGACGCTGTGTAAGCACTGTGCAGCGATAACGGAAACATCCCTGTTATCAACACTGTTTTCAGCACAAATCCAAAGCATAGCCCCATAGCAGTTACTACGAGGAAAATTAACTCTCTCTCAGCCAAAACCAGCGCCCCCGCCCAGCTGCCGGGATGGGGACTACAGCTGCCCGCATGCCATTGGGGGTGAAGGACTACAGGCGAGCCGAAGAAGGAGGGGTATGAGGCAAAGCCGTGCTCACAAACCCTGTTCCAAAACAACCCGTATGTGCAGTTTCTGAGGCAAAACCGAGGCAGAAGACGGCTTTCTTGGAAGCAGTCATGCTTGTCATGCAGTCATGCAGTCATGTCCATCAAGTGGACAACCCTGAGGGCAATTTTCTGCTGTACCTCGCACAGTTGCAAGTCAAGCAAAATGGCAATGACTCCGTATATCTAAAGCTATAAATAACATATCTGTCCCGGGAATTGTTTCTCCAGTTGTAGACGCAAAGCCTGCTGTTTGTCCTCATCCAGACCTCATCTTAGGCCACCCTTGGTCTATATTTCCAACAAAGGTCACCTCAGGCCAGCTTAATTGGCATAACCGTTACACCCTTTTTGTCGAGAGGCCATGAGTTCCATCTGTTTTCAGCCACTCCATTGGAATGTCTTCTGAGGGTGATCCTTTCACTATACTGAGTCCTCCTCCCATCATTAATGCCCAGACAGGATTCTTCCACTTGCTACCTGCATTCAAGTTCCCAGGTGAACTCTCCTTCTTGCCAGCAGCGGGATGTTGAATTGCAGGGGGTAGTGCGGCAGAAGGTGACATTGCTGGGGTGTGGTGAGGTCACTTGTGTGCCAGGAAGCTGATTGGTCAGGAGCAACAGGTGGCACGGAGGTGCTCAGTGCCTGCCAGAGACAGCACAGAGCGCAGAGAGCTGAGGGGGCAGAGAAGAGGCACGTTGGGGGACGGTTGTGGCAGGGGGTGGTGAGGTCACTTCTGGCAGAGATGTTGATAGGGCAGGAGCAGGCATGTGTCTCGGCTATTCCTTGTGAGGTCAACTCTGTCCATGCAAGCCCGCAGCAGCGTTGTGGATGGGCAGTGCTTTTGAGGTCACGTCTTCCTGAGCCCGTGATAGGGGGGCTGATGGCTGGGCGGGTGTTGGTGAGGTCGCTTCAGCTGGAGCTGCCGCTAGGCCAGCAGCAGGCTGGAGGGCCATTGCCAGGCCTCTCCTCTGCACTGTGGCCCATGGTGTCTCCCCCTCCTGCCACCTACCAGGATGAAGAGCCTGGCTGAAGGTCCTGACGAGCTGCGGTGAGCCCTGGAGCCTCCTCCTGCCCGGGCTGAGCCACTCCATGCCCTCGGCCTCTCCCTGGGTGGTGCGTGCTCCCGCGTCCTCCCCCCGCAGCCCTGGCCACAGAGCTGGCTCCAGCTGGTCCATGTCTGTCCCGTACCGGGGTGAGGAGAATGTGCGGGTGTGGAAGAGATTCAAGCCCTGGCACGATGTCTGTTCTTGAAGGAACGCTGGTGCCATGTTTGAGATGCCCTCTGTGCAGCCCCAGGATACTTCTGGGACATCACCTGTGAGCTACCGTGGCTGCCCTGTCCTCACTGCAGCTCCCCACAGCAGAGCCCAGCTTACCCTAGGTTGCTGCTGAGTGAGTGCATAAGGCACAGAGGCTTGGCCATGCTGTTGGCCTCTTTTGGGGTCTTTCTTTTGGGGCTAGCAGCAACTTTGCATGCTGAATCTGAAAGTCCTTTCATCTCTCCCATAGTCCTGCTGGGCTCACTTGGCTGATGGGGATGCCACGGGTCTGCGGCCAGTGGGCTGAGTGCCCCACGGGGCTGCAGAGGTCCCTGGCAGTGCCGAGACACCTCACTGCCTCTTCCTCAATGTCCCCCTGCTGCCAATGTGAGCTGCGCTTCCAAATGTCCTGCAGGCTGGGGCTGATCAAGGGAGCAGTGGTGGTTGGTGGGGTTTTGAGAAAAGCCACATCCCAAGCGGAAGCGGTGTGTGCTGAAAGTGGGTGAGGGGAAGGGCCCCTGAAAAGCTGAGGCTGAGTGACCAGGAACAATGAGGATGCGGTGCTCCCCAGGGGTAGCATATCGGTTCCTGAGGTCCCAGTTCATAAGGGAAGAGTTTCTCTGGGACGCAACTAAGTACACGCTCCCCAGATGCCTGCGTGCAGCTGATGAGGCAGGGGTGGTGCAAAGGGGTACCTCTCCCTCTGCAAAAGGAAGGAGAGAGGCAACTTCTTCACTCCCAAGGGCAGGCAGACTCGTGCACTCCTGTGGGGAGAGCAGGATCTCCAGGCATGCAGTTCTTGAGCCTGGACAGTTTTTAGTCTTTCCTCCTTCTCTCTCCGAGTGGGGAGGAGATTGACCCACACCACCTTGTTTTTTGGAGGGGAAGCAGCCTTTTGAGGGGAAGCAATTGGGCCTTCCGTGGTGATGGGCCCACCAATGCCTGTGCTCTTCCTGACTTTCAGAGGCTTTCTGGCTGGGGTGGTGGGATACAGCAGGCACTTGGGCCCTGCAAGAGGCAGACAGCTGCTGCCAGGAGTCACCTCGCAGCTGGGAGAGACACTTAGAACCTGACCCCTCTCAGCTGAGCAAAGGCCTTCCACAAACGTGGCCCTTCCGGACATTGGCTGAGCCTGCAGCCATCTCTCTGCACAGGAGGAGATGTGTTCCCCCCTCCCGTCTGGCCCTCTGTACTGGATCCAGGGCTCAAGACAGACCTGGAGACACTCTCTACAGTAAAGAAAAACCGGCAGGCTGCACCCGGGCAATCCTCAGCATCAAGGTGCTGACATCTGTGGTTAAGACTCACACAAGACTGGTGAGCAGAGGTCCCAGCCAGCACATCAGTGTCACCAGGCAGGTCCCAGAAGACCTGCTAGGCTCCCCCAGCAACTCTGGCGCTACAGTCTATTTCTGTCTGCAATGGATTAAAAACTGCACAACCCGGGACATAAGCATCTTACCAAAGCCATGAGGCTTGATCTCCCAAAGAAGACATGAAGCGGCTAAGGAGTCTTCCTTTATTTGTTGATTCCCATACTTCTAGCCCAGACTTCTGGCTGACCTGAGTCTGTCAGCCAGCACACAGCCACGGCGTCCTTTGCCAAGACCACGTGCTATCACTTCTGCTGCAGGAACTCATTTTGTCATCTGTATCCTGCAGAGTAATCCCTTAGCGCTGGAGGCACACTGGTCATCAGCTCTGTCTTTGGCACAGTGTTTTCAGGTTGGAAGGTGGCCTCTCTCAATTGCCTGGCTCTTTCTTCCAGCTGCTTGCTAATGAGACCCAGCTTAGCAGTCTTCTGCTTGAGCCTCTCCACTTCCTCCCACACTTCAGGAGAGTGTGCCTTCCTCAGAAGACAGTTCTCTTCAAGGACTTTGCATCGCCTCTCGAGGTCCTTCAGGACACGCTGGAGGCGGGTATTCTGCTCCAGCAGCCTCATGTAAGCGCTAGCAGGCAGGCAGTCCTCCTGCTGCCCTACGGGCAGAACATCCACCTCTGCCGCAGAGCGCCCGCTGCCGGTCCTTCCTTGTAGCAGGGATTCCAAGCAGTGCAGTGCCAAGTCTTGCCCCGCAATCTCCAGCAAAACCTCCATGCTGTTCCCTTCCTTCTGGAGGCAAGCACGTTTGAAGTTCTTGCGGGTTTTCTGCTGCCCTTCTCCATTGCGGGAGGATGATGCCATGAGGCTCTCCAAAGAGCAGGGCCCCATGGACTCACTGCTCAGGAGGATCTGCAGACGGTGCCAGGCCGTGGTCCTGGCCCTGGCCTCGTGGCAGGAAGCGGGCTGCTCGCCCTCGAAATGCTCCAAGATGTACTTTAGGAAGAGTCTCCTTTGCAGCAGCAGTTCCTCTTGGAGGCAGATGATGTGGGCGGCCTGCTCGTCATTGGTCTCCCAGCGCAGCTTGCTGAGGACGTCCTGGAGCTTACCATGGGCCTCGCTGCTGCTCCAGGCTCCTCTCACCAGCTCCTTGGCCAGCTGCTGCTGCAGGTCCTGTGCTTGACGGATGGCGTTGCCACGCTGTTGCTGCAGCATCACCTGCACCTCGCACAGCTCAGCCTCCTTCGAGCGCAGCAGCTGGCGGATCTCCAACGCCCGCTGCCGCTGGTTGAGCTCCTGCAGCTGCTGGAGCTCCCGTGCCTGCCGCTGCTCCCATTTGGACTGCAGCCGTTTGGCCAGGAGCTGCCGGTCCCGCTCTGCCGCCTCCTTCAGCTTGTGGGTTTCAGCTGCAAAGTGGCGGTGCAACTCTTGGGAGCGGAGCCGCTCGACCTCCAGCTCAGCCCGCACCCTCTCCAGCTGCCGCCTGTGCTCATCCTTCAGTGCCAAGCTGCAGCAGGGCGAGGGGTGGCTGCGCACCACAGGCCCCCGTCCCGCACCATGCCGGCTCATGGCTGCGGGGATGGCAACTAAACGCTGCCACCAAGCGCCACCGATGTTGTGTGGCACTCCGTCTCAGCAGCTGCTGCCTCCCTTGACGCGCCACGCAGCAGCAGAGACAGCGTCTGCAGTCAGCCATGGGTGGGCGAGTAGGGCCCTATACACGTCCTGGCCCCAACACACAAAGGAGGGGTGGGGCCACATGGCCTTATATGGTATGTCCTGGCCCTGAGCAGACTAAATTTAGAAAAAACGTGTGAAAACTAGGTTCCTGCTGGATGGTGCTTTACTTCCCTTCTCCCTCTCAACAGTTCTTCTGTTGATGAAGGGAGAAGGGAAGATGAGAAGCTGGATAGGAATGAAATACCTCTTTAATATAAAACCGGGGGTTTATGGGCCTTCTTAAACATAGGAACTGGATGTGAAAACAATCGTTGGTCATCTAATGCTGTCTCCTGTGCATGTGCAGTTCTTTTCACAGCCTTCCCGAGTCCTTTTGACAAGTCTGCCTTTGAACGTCGGGAAACCTTTTGGTTATTTCAGTTGAAAATGACACCTTCTGGGGAGTAAGAGCTGCCAGTTTTCTTCTCCACGCTCTCACAGTCCATTGCCATGATATATTGTAACCAAGGTGCTAGGGAATTAAAATAAAATAGGGTTAGAAAATAGGTTTGTGAATTTGCAGCCAGTTGTAACTATAAGAACATTATGCACCAGCAATGCTGCTCGAGAACCCGCCTAACCCTTCCCATCTTGATTTAATTATCGAGGAGTTAAGTGGAACATTGTGATCATGGTATTATATTTTGTTCTAATAACAAGTAGTCAGAAAGAAGGAACACCTTGGTCAGTTCTACGGTCCGGTGGGTGGGTAATTATTCATTCTATAGTCTTGTCTTAAAACAAAGGACTGTGGGGTGAATGATTGCATATTGGACCGATAGCCCGTGAAGATGTATTTGGTATTGCCAAGTTTAAATGAAGTTAGAGGGAAAGGTAATTCCGGCAGGGGGAGATCGCGACCACCGACTCAGAGACCACCCACTCAAGAAACCCTCCGACTCAAAAGATTAAGGAAGTAAAATCTCAAGAAATTATAGTGAGCATGCGTGGTCATTTACATGGTAGGCGAGGAATATTTAACCAATCATTGTATGGACACTTGATGAATATGTATTAATCTTGCCTATAAATGTTTGATTTTTGAACCGATCGAGGAACACGATTTAGGAGGAGCTGTCCCCCGTGTTCCCGGCGCCGTGAATAAAGAATGCCTGCCTTTTAACACTACATTGGTGTTACGAGGTTTATTCCCAATTTCGGTGACAGTTTTGGCGACCCAGATGGGACACTGCTTGTGAATCTCAACAGATCTGTTGGATCACAGGACCTCCAGCCGGCACCGAGGGATTCTCGGGGAGAACCTCTGATCCCCGGACCGAAGAATTCTGAGCAAGTCCCCTGGAAAGGTAATAAGGCATTCTTTAAAGGATTGAAGTAACGTGGGTTCGAGTCCCACTATCTCGCTCGTAAGGCGCAGCGAAAGCTACGCAGAGTAGGGCTGAAAGGTACCTCTGGAAAGGGTGAGGGTACGGGACCCTCACAAGGAATGCCTGCCTATAAGACGCGGTGAAAGCCTCGCAAGCTTGGGCTAGGGGCCCAGGTAAGGAGGTTGGGGGATTTCTAGCAGGGGGCTAGAAGATCCAGAGGGACCCTCGAGGAGAGTATGGGTCCCTCCGACTAGTGCCTGTGATAGTGCACAATCACACCCACTAGTCTTGGGAAAATGGGAACATTTCCGAGTAAAAGATCTATCCCACAAAAAACACCTTTGGGATGTATTTTGAGGCATTGGAAAGATCTGGGAGGTGATCCTCTGACTTGGAAGCAATTAATTGAATATTGCAATCATTGGTGGCCAATGTATGTCCAAGGTTGGACAGTGGGGAGAAATGGCCAGAAAATGGGACATTGCAATATAACACCATCTTGCAATTAATGTTGTTTTGTAAAAAGGAGGGTAAATGGGAAGAAATGGCTTATGTTGATTTGTTCTTTACACTACAAAATCATCCAGAATGGCAGAGACAGTGTGGAATACATCCGTATGATCCCATGGTAAAGATTGTGAAAAAGGGAAAATGTGATGAGAACTCGAAAAGGGGTTGTTCTACTTATAATACTACAGAAAATTGTTGGAAAAATGGAACTGAGGAGGAAGATATTGAATTAATGGTTGCTCCTCACCAAAGGTGAGAAAGGGGAAGAGAGGTCCAAAATTCGGAGGATGATAATCCTCCTACTGCTCCCAAGGAAGGGGAAGCAGAGGGATTTAGCCCAGTTTCAGGAAGAACACAGGGAAGGAGGGGGGAAGTAAGACTAACTTCCCTCCAAGCCCCTCTCCGAGAAGCAGTGGGGAATGATGGTCCAGTGGTGGTGAAAGTTCCTTTTTCAGTTACTGATTTAAGATCATGGAAAGAGACTGCAGGTACCTATCGGGAGGATCCCGAAAGGGTGGCTAAGGTAAAATGCTTGAAATTGCTTGGGCTGTATATAACAATAGAGAAAAAGAAAAATAGGTGAGGCAAACCCGAAAGGGTGGAAAGCTACTAGCAGTTTTGGCAGGGAATAACAGGATAGGCAGAGGGAGAGGACGAGCAATGAATATCGGAGAGAGAAGGAAAATAAGCCCCGATTAGCAGAAGACCAATGTGCTGTTTGCAAGGAGTGTGGGCACTGGAAAAGAGAATGTCCTAAGGCAGGAGAATTAGATCCGGCTCTCCAGGCAATTAAATTAATGACTCTGGATGAAGAACTACGAAGGGGACCGGGGCAATCAACCCTAGCTGAACCTCTGGTTACATTGAAGCTAGGGAATGAAGAAATAGACTTTCTGGAGCTACTTACTCAGTATTGAATACATGTAAAGGGAGATTTAGTCACAAATCAGTAAATGTTGTTGGTGCGACAGGGCAGAAGGAAAATTGGCCATTTTTATAGCCATTAATGTTTAAATTGGGAAAACAATGGGTAACTCACCAGTTTCTGTATATGCCTGAATGTCCACTGTCTTTGTTGGGACGAGATCTATTGAGTAAATTAGATGCACAAATAACTTTCAAAGATGGAGAAATCAAATTGTTAATACCAGAATCAAAAGCCATAGAGGCAAGAGTGTTTATGTTACAGGATTCCTACAGGGAAGAACAGATTCCAGAAGAAGTGGAAAATGCAGTTATTCCTTTGGTCTGGGCAAGTGGAATTCTGGGATGATCTAAATTGGCAGAGCTGGTAAAGGTGATTTTAAAACCTGGAGCCAAACCGGTACAACAAAAACAATATCCTATTAAGTGGGAGGCTTGAAAAGGATTAGAGGGGTTGATTACAAAATTTTTAGCATGTGGACTATTGGTAGAGTGTGAATCAGAATATAACACTCCCATATTACCAGTAAGGAAATCCGGAGGCAAGGAATACTGATTGGTTCAGGATTTAAGAGTTATAAATCAGATAGTCCAAGATATACACCCAGTAGTGGCTAATCCATATATTTTACTGACTTCTTTGAAAGAGGAACATAAATGGTTTACTGTACTAGATTTAAAGGATGCCTTCTTCTGCATACCTCTAGATGTAGGCAGCCAAAACATAATTGCTTTTGAGTGAGAAAGTCTGGCCACAGGGCGAAAGACCCAATTGACATGGACTGTACTTCCACAAGGATTCAAAAATAGCCCTACGATATTTGGGAATCAATTGGCCAAGGAATTAGAGATATGGAAGAGACAGGACCAAAAGGGAAGTGTTCTGCTGTCAGTTTACTAAATTTCCTAGGCCAAGGAGGATATAGAGTCTCCAGAAATAAGGCCCAAATAGGAAAAGAAACAGTAATTTATTTGGGATTTGAAATATCCCAAGGACAGAGACAATGGGGAAATGAAAGAAAAGAAGCTATCTGTCAAATTCCTGAACCAAGTAGCCCGAAAGA
>NW_028114092.1:0-115959 GCF_964289735.1 Phaethon aethereus | reverse complement strand
CCTAACCCTAACCCTAACCCTAACCCTAACCCTAACCCTAACCCTAACCCTAACCCTAACCCTAACCCTAACCCTAACCCTAACCCTAACCCTAACCCTAACCCTAACCCTAACCCTAACCCTAACCCTAACCCTAACCCAACCCTAACCCTAACCCTAACCCTAACCCTAACCCTAACCCTAACCCTAACCCTAACCCTAACCCTAACCCTAACCCTAACCCTAACCCTAACCCTAACCCTAACCCTAACCCTAACCCTAACCCTAACCCTAACCCTAACCCTAACCCTAACCCTAACCCTAACCCTAACCCTAACCCTAACCCTAACCCTAACCCTAACCCTAACCCTAACCCTAACCCTAACCCTAACCCTAACCCTAACCCTAACCCTAACCCTAACCCTAACCCTAACCCTAACCCTAACCCTAACCCTAACCCTAACCCTAACCCTAACCCTAACCCTAACCCTAACCCTAACCCTAACCCTAACCCTAACCCTAACCCTAACCCTAACCCTAACCCTAACCCTAACCCTAACCCTAACCCTAACCCTAACCCTAACCCTAACCCTAACCCTAACCCTAACCCTAACCCTAACCCTAACCCTAACCCTAACCCTAACCCTAACCCTAACCCTAACCCTAACCCTAACCCTAACCCTAACCCTAACCCTAACCCTAACCCTAACCCTAACCCTAACCCTAACCCTAACCCTAACCCTAACCCTAACCCTAACCCTAACCCTAACCCTAACCCTAACCCTAACCCTAACCCTAACCCTAACCCTAACCCTAACCCTAACCCTAACCCTAACCCTAACCCTAACCCTAACCCTAACCCTAACCCTAACCCTAACCCTAACCCTAACCCTAACCCTAACCCTAACCCTAACCCTAACCCTAACCCTAACCCTAACCCTAACCCTAACCCTAACCCTAACCCTAACCCTAACCCTAACCCTAACCCTAACCCTAACCCTAACCCTAACCCTAACCCTAACCCTAACCCTAACCCTAACCCTAACCCTAACCCTAACCCTAACCCTAACCCTAACCCTAACCCTAACCCTAACCCTAACCCTAACCCTAACCCTAACCCTAACCCTAACCCTAACCCTAACCCTAACCCTAACCCTAACCCTAACCCTAACCCTAACCCTAACCCTAACCCTAACCCTAACCCTAACCCTAACCCTAACCCTAACCCTAACCCTAACCCTAACCCTAACCCTAACCCTAACCCTAACCCTAACCCTAACCCTAACCCTAACCCTAACCCTAACCCTAACCCTAACCCTAACCCTAACCCTAACCCTAACCCTAACCCTAACCCTAACCCTAACCCTAACCCTAACCCTAACCCTAACCCTAACCCTAACCCTAACCCTAACCCTAACCCTAACCCTAACCCTAACCCTAACCCTAACCCTAACCCTAACCCTAACCCTAACCCTAACCCTAACCCTAACCCTAACCCTAACCCTAACCCTAACCCTAACCCTAACCCTAACCCTAACCCTAACCC
Source organism: Phaethon aethereus (assembly GCF_964289735.1). NCBI lineage: Eukaryota > Metazoa > Chordata > Aves > Phaethontiformes > Phaethontidae > Phaethon > Phaethon aethereus. The sequence goes on along the minus strand of NW_028114092.1, from coordinate 114,434 downwards.
TAACCCTAACCCTAACCCTAACCCTAACCCTAACCCTAACCCTAACCCTAACCCTAACCCTAACCCTAACCCTAACCCTAACCCTAACCCTAACCCTAACCCTAACCCTAACCCTAACCCTAACCCTAACCCTAACCCTAACCCTAACCCTAACCCTAACCCTAACCCTAACCCTAACCCTAACCCTAACCCTAACCCTAACCCTAACCCTAACCCTAACCCTAACCCTAACCCTAACCCTAACCCTAACCCTAACCCTAACCCTAACCCTAACCCTAACCCTAACCCTAACCCTAACCCTAACCCTAACCCTAACCCTAACCCTAACCCTAACCCTAACCCTAACCCTAACCCTAACCCTAACCCTAACCCTAACCCTAACCCTAACCCTAACCCTAACCCTAACCCTAACCCTAACCCTAACCCTAACCCTAACCCTAACCCTAACCCTAACCCTAACCCTAACCCTAACCCTAACCCTAACCCTAACCCTAACCCTAACCCTAACCCTAACCCTAACCCTAACCCTAACCCTAACCCTAACCCTAACCCTAACCCTAACCCTAACCCTAACCCTAACCCTAACCCTAACCCTAACCCTAACCCTAACCCTAACCCTAACCCTAACCCTAACCCTAACCCTAACCCTAACCCTAACCCTAACCCTAACCCTAACCCTAACCCTAACCCTAACCCTAACCCTAACCCTAACCCTAACCCTAACCCTAACCCTAACCCTAACCCTAACCCTAACCCTAACCCTAACCCTAACCCTAACCCTAACCCTAACCCTAACCCTAACCCTAACCCTAACCCTAACCCTAACCCTAACCCTAACCCTAACCCTAACCCTAACCCTAACCCTAACCCTAACCCTAACCCTAACCCTAACCCTAACCCTAACCCTAACCCTAACCCTAACCCTAACCCTAACCCTAACCCTAACCCTAACCCTAACCCTAACCCTAACCCTAACCCTAACCCTAACCCTAACCCTAACCCTAACCCTAACCCTAACCCTAACCCTAACCCTAACCCTAACCCTAACCCTAACCCTAACCCTAACCCTAACCCTAACCCTAACCCTAACCCTAACCCTAACCCTAACCCTAACCCTAACCCTAACCCTAACCCTAACCCTAACCCTAACCCTAACCCTAACCCTAACCCTAACCCTAACCCTAACCCTAACCCTAACCCTAACCCTAACCCTAACCCTAACCCTAACCCTAACCCTAACCCTAACCCTAACCCTAACCCTAACCCTAACCCTAACCCTAACCCTAACCCTAACCCTAACCCTAACCCTAACCCTAACCCTAACCCTAACCCTAACCCTAACCCTAACCCTAACCCTAACCCTAACCCTAACCCTAACCCTAACCCTAACCCTAACCCTAACCCTAACCCTAACCCTAACCCTAACCCTAACCCTAACCCTAACCCTAACCCTAACCCTAACCCTAACCCTAACCCTAACCCTAACCCTAACCCTAACCCTAACCCTAACCCTAACCCTAACCCTAACCCTAACCCTAACCCTAACCCTAACCCTAACCCTAACCCTAACCCTAACCCTAACCCTAACCCTAACCCTAACCCTAACCCTAACCCTAACCCTAACCCTAACCCTAACCCTAACCCTAACCCTAACCCTAACCCTAACCCTAACCCTAACCCTAACCCTAACCCTAACCCTAACCCTAACCCTAACCCTAACCCTAACCCTAACCCTAACCCTAACCCTAACCCCTAACCCTAACCCTAACCCTAACCCTAACCCTAACCCTAACCCTAACCCTAACCCTAACCCTAACCCTAACCCTAACCCTAACCCTAACCCTAACCCTAACCCTAACCCTAACCCTAACCCTAACCCTAACCCTAACCCTAACCCTAACCCTAACCCTAACCCTAACCCTAACCCTAACCCTAACCCTAACCCTAACCCTAACCCTAACCTAACCCTAACCCTAACCCTAACCCTAACCCTAACCCCTAACCCTAACCCTAACCCTAACCCTAACCCTAACCCTAACCCTAACCCTAACCCTAACCCTAACCCTAACCCTAACCCTAACCCTAACCCTAACCCTAACCCTAACCCTAACCCTAACCCTAACCCTAACCCCTAACCCTAACCCTAACCCTAACCCTAACCCTAACCCTAACCCTACCCTAACCCTAACCCTAACCCTAACCCTAACCCTAACCCTAACCCTAACCCCTAACCCTAACCCTAACCCTAACCCCTAACCCTAACCCTAACCCTAACCCCTAACCCTAACCCTAACCCTAACCCTAACCCTAACCCTAACCCTAACCCTAACCCTACCCTAATGCCCTAACCCTAACCCTAACCCTAACCCTAACCCTAACCCTAACCCCTAACCCTAACCCCTAACCTTAACCCTAACGATAACCCCTAACCCTAACCCCTAACCCTAACCCTAACCCTAACCCTAACCCTAACCCTAACCCCTAACTTAACCCTAGCCCTAACCCTAACCCCTAACCCTAACCCTAACCCTAACCCTAACCCTACCCTAATGCCCTAACCCCTAACCCTAACCCTAACCCTAACCCCCTAACCCTAACCCTAACCCTAACCCTAACCCCTAACCCCTAACCCTAACCCTAACCCTAAACCCTAACCCTAACCCCTAACCCTAACCCTAACCCTAAACCCTAACCCTAACCCTAACCCTAACCCTAACCCTAACCCTAACCCTAACCCTAACCCTAACCCTAACCCTAACCCTAATCCTAACCCTAACCCTAACCCTAACCCTAACCCTAACCTAACCCTAACCCCTAACCCTAACCCCTAACCCCTAAACCCTAACCCTAACCCCTAACCCTAACCATAACCCTAACCCCCACCCTAACCCCACCCTAACCCCCACCCTAACCCCAGCCCCCTAAGGCTAACCCCCTAACCCTAACCCCTAACCCCACCCCCCTAACCCTAACCCCTAACCCCAACCACCTAACCCCCAGCCCCTAACCCTAACACCTAACCACAACCCTAACCCCTAAGCCTAACCCCTAACCCCAACCACTAACCCCTAACCCTAATCCCCTAACCCCAACCACTAACCACTAATCCTAACCCCTAAACCCTAACCCCTAAACCCTAACCCCCACCCTAAACCCTAACCCTAACTCCTTAACCCCAACCCCTAACCCCAACCCCAACCTTAACCACCTAATCCTAACCCCTAAACCCAACCCCTAAACACTAACCCCAACCCCCTAACCCTAACGCCTACCCCCTAACCTCCTAACCCTAACCGCTAACCCCTAATCCCCTAACCCTAATCCCCACCCTAACCCAAACCCCCTAACCGTATCCCCAACACCCTAACCCTAACCCCTAACCCCAACCCCCTAACCCCAACCGCCTAACCCTAACGCCTAACCCCAACACCTTTTTTTTGGTGTCTGTCTTTTTGTCTTTCATGTTCTTATGTTTGAGGCAGACATCAATGAAAACATGATTTAGCAGCAGTAGAAAATGGCACCTTCCTGGGACTAATTATTCATTTAAATGAATCATATATTAAACTTCAACAAATTGCTCCCAGGGAGGTGCCATTTTCTACTGCTGCACCAGACTTATTATATTTCGATTTTTTTATACTGACCAAGAAACACACCCTAGGTATACATAGTACCCCGTATTCCAGTTGGGAGTAATCCATAAGCAATCCACACCATAACAATTATGCATTACTCCCAATTAGAATATAGGGTAACCTCCAACTACACAAATACGTCAATTATGTATGCAAATGAGGTACCTTTTTCATTTCCTTTCACACTCCAGAACACCACACGACGACGCATCTCTCTACGCTCCCAAACCACGAACTAACACCCAAGCTCCATCTCTCTGTACGACGGGCCACCCCAGCCAGCCGACAGATCTGTCTCTACACCCCCGGAGGACTTCGGCGACCGCAAATGGCTGCCCAGCTCCACCTCGATGCACCATGGACCTCCATAGCCCTCCCGGAGGACTGCTCGCTGATACGGAAGTCCTCCGGGGCCCGGAAGTGCCCCTCTGCTCGCCCCGGAGGACTGCTCGCCGATACGGAAGTCCTCCGGGGCCCGGAAGTCCCCCTCTGCTCGCCGCGGAGGGTTAGGACCTGACGTTACGTGGTTCCCGGCTAGGGTTTAGGGCATTAGCGTTGGGTTTGGGGTTAGGGTTAGGGTCGTTAGGGTTAGGGGGTTAGGGCCGTTAGGGTTAGGGCCATTAGGGTTAGGGGTTGGGGTTCGGGTTGTTAGCGGTTGGGGTTAGGGTGGTTACGGTAAGGGTTGGGGTGGGGTTAGGGGGTTGGGGTTAGGGGGTTGGGGTTAGGGGTTAGGGTTGGGGTTAGGGTTGGGGTTAGGGGGTTAGGGGGTTGGGGTTGGGGGGGTTGGGTGTGGGTTGGGGGTGGGGGTTAGGGTTAGGCGGTTGGGGTTGGGGGGGGTTGGGGGTGGGTTGGGGGTGGGGGTTAGGGTTAGGGGGTTGGGGTTAGGGGGTTCGGGTAAGGGTTGGGATTAGGGGTTAGGGGGTTAGGGTTAGGGGGTTGGGGTTAGGGGTTAGGGGGTTAGGCTTAGAGGGTTAGGCTTAGGGGGTTGGGGTTAGGGGTTAGGGGGTTAGGGTTAGGGTGGGGATTAGGGTTAGGGGATTAGGGGTTAGGGGTTAGGGTTAGGAGGTTAGGGGGTTGGCGTTAGGGTTAGGGGGTTGGGGTTAGTGTTTAGGGGTTGGGTTTAGGGGTTAGGATTAGGGGTTTAGGGTTGGGGTTGGGCTTAGGGGGTTAGGGTTAGGGTTTAGGGTGGGGGTTAGGGTTTAGGGGTTAGGGTTTAGGGGTTAGGGTTAGGGGTTAGTGGTTGGGGTTAGGGGATTAGGGTTAGGGGTTAGTGGTTGGGGTTAGGGGTTAGGCTTAGGGGTTAGGGTTGTGGTTAGGTGTTAGGGTTAGGGGGTGGGGGTTAGGAGGTTGGGGTTAGGGGTTAGGGTTAGGGGGTTTGGGTTAGGGTGGGGGTTAGGGTTAGGGGTTTAGGGTTTAGGGGTTAGGGTTAGGGGTTAGGGTTATGGTTTAGGGTTAGGGGTTAGGGTTAGGGCATTAGGGTTATGCGGGAGAAGGATGGACTTCACAACTCTATGAGAGTTACATTCCAAAGCCGTTTATTGTCTTGTCTGACTCCAATATATATCATAGTCTTTGTTTAGTCACTGCGTACAGACTCATGATTGGTTACAGCTTGTTACACACATTATTGCAATTGGTTATATACAAAATATCACGCGCTGTCCACGCGCCTCTCACACAGTCAGGATTCGCTGCCTGCAGGTGTTCCTGCACTCCTTTGCTGCTGCTTAGTTGTTTTCCACAGCTCCTTCTCCTCAAGGCCGAGCCGAGCAGATATCCAGCTGTTTACCAGCTTCTCAGTGCCACAGCTCCTTCTTCTTAAGGTCGAGCCGTGCAGATCAACACCACAGCTCCTTCTCCTTAAGGTCGAGCCCTTGCAGGGTGATCCCAACATCTCCCCCTTTTTGTTTATCTATAAACAAAACCTGATGGATCATTTGCAACCCAACGACTGTGAGGAAGATGGACCATCTGTGCATTCTTGTATCGTCCTGTGCCGTGAACTCAGCCCAGCAGTCGGTAGGTGCCAGCTTTACGTGGGCGTCCCCACGGAGGCAACGGTGGCCTTGCCGTACACCGACCCCCCTGCTCTTCGGGAAATCCCGGTATTTATACCTTTGCCAAGGAACGAGTTTCGACACGCGTGGCCAGCGAGTGTCAGAACACGCCTCGGTTGCCACCTCTCAACACAGGGAGCCTATGGCGCATGTGCCCGCTGGCCAGACGTGCTGCACGCGCCACAGCCACCCCGTCTGTTGGTTCGTAGGTTTTGTTTACACGGCATCTTGCCATAATCCAGCAGTCACATATCAACTATGCTTAAATTAATAGCAGAATGTTACAAGGCAAACAATTCTAGCTGTACTACTCCTAGCGATAGAAGCTACTTCTAGTGATGGAAAAAGTGCTTGTATAAAGCTATGAAAACCAATATTATATCTTACCAAAGGATTTGTAGTTCTAGAGCGGTTTGCCCTAAAAGCTTTCCATGTTCCTCTCATGATACTGCTAATTTCAGTGTGATTTACCCATACATTTTCTTTTGGCTGAGGTGGCATCCAGATTGCGATGACACCTGGTAGTGTCAAGATGTGTCCGACGACGACGATGGTGACTGTTTCACCCATGGTTTTACCCATTTTGCGGGTACCAAACAAGTTCCAGAATCTGTAATGACACAAGCATAACCTCGTCCCCAGGTTAGCAGTTGAAAAGGTCCTTCCCACATATTCTTTTCCAAATTTTTAACTTTTACTTGCACATTTTGTGTTAACGCAAACAGACTTCCTGTCATTCCTTTTACATGTTTCTCCTTCTGCTAGACGGAAATAATTTAACACATATAAGGCTTTATTCAAACGTTCTTGGGGTGGTGTGGTAGCCTCTCCCCCTTTTTGTTTTTGCAATAAACACTTCAGGGAATGATTCATTCGTTCAACAATAGCTTGTCCAGTTGGGGGATGTGGTATTCCAGTAACATGCGTCACTCCCCATTGAGCAAGAAATGGTTGGCTTGACTGGGCTACATAACAAGGACCATTATCGGTTTTAATTTGTAGGGGTATACCATGGGCTGCGAATGCAGCTCGCAAATGCTTTTGTACATGCCTACTAGTTTCTCCTGTTTGTGCAGTGGCCCAAACTACTGCAGAATAGCAATCAATTGAAACATGAACATATTTAAATCTTCCAAAGTCAGCAACATGTGTCACATCCATCTGCCATAGTTGTAGCGAAGGCAATCCTCCGGGACTAACCGTAATCGCGATTCCTGGGCCTATTTGTTGACAATCAGCACAAGTCTGTATAATAGCTCTAGCGTCACCTGCACTTAGATTAAATTGTCTCGCTAAAACTTTGGCAGATTGATGGAAAAAGGCATGAGAGGCTTGCGCTTGACCTAAACAGTCCGGAGCAGGTCCAGCCCATACTGCGGCAGTCAGCCGATCAGCTCTTGCATTTCCTTCCACCAATTCCCCTGGAAGGTTGGTATGGCTGCGTATATGCATAACGTAATAAGGGTGTCGTCTTTTCTGCAATAAAAACCAAAGCGTTCTAAATTGTTGGTATAGCTGTTCCTGCTCTACCTGTCTGAGGATTCAACCTTCCAATCTTTGGAGTACTCCAACTACATATAAAGAATCAGTAATTATATTCACAGGTTCTTCAGACCATAATTTAAAGGCTTCAATTACTGCCTGTAGTTCTACCCTTTGAACTGATCCTGGCACGACAAGTACCCGTTCTTTCCATTCTCCGTGCTCTCGCCGTACTATTGCTGCCTTGCCTGTTTTCCCACCACCATCCGTAAATACTGTAGCACCTTGAACTGGATATTGACTACACTTTGATTTTTTTCTACTTCATGTTTGTGGGGGGTTTTTTGTTTTTTTTTTTTTTTTAAAGGTAAACATTTTGTGTGATGGATAATGAATCTAAATGTCACCCTCAAATTCTGCTAATGCAGTTTGCAAGGGAACAGAGTGCTGCAAAGCCCAAGTTGAATATTCTTGTTGTAATGCTACTAAAATCGTTTTCAGGTCCTTTGCCGATATATCAATAATTCTGTTGCGCCCTTTCATAATCAAATTTGCAAAACACTCTACTTTCGTGGTGATGGTTTTTCTGTGCTACTGAGGCAAAAAGACCCACTCTAAAATTTTCAATGGGTCCGCTTTTGATTCTAGCTTTGTTATCCACTGTATTATAAGCGCATAGGGATGTCGCTCATGATTGATTACTGCCACAGTGATCCCTATCAAGGGGTCTATCCTAGAACTAAATGCTTGAGTTACCTTTTCAGAAATGTTTGCTACTGCTTCCCAGGCTTCCTTGGTCAATTGCCGAGGAGAGTTTAACCTGCTATCCCCTCGCAAGAGCTGAACCAGGGGCTCCATATCTTGGTTTGTGATCCCACAAATCGGTCGAATCCAGTTAACGTCTCCTACCAATTTTTGTACATCATTTAATGTTTTAATCTGAATTCTTAATTCGACCTTCTGGGGGGTTACCGACGTTTCAGTGATCATCCACCCCAAGTACCTCCAAGGCACTTCAGCTTGTATCTTTTCTGGTGCCACTTGCAGCCCACTTTGTCTGAAAAGCTCAACGAGCTTTGCAATTATAGCTTAGAGCTCGCATTTGTCTGGCATGCAGCGCATCGTAGATGTTTGAATGGTCATCTCTTGCAGTGTTGGGCTAGGTGGTGCCTGCAGCTCCACTGTTGAGAGCTCTGTTTGCACGGAGTTGGCTTTTGGGCTTTCATCCCCATGTCCTTAACAGTCTTAGGTCTTAAAGCTCAGCTTCTCATGCATCCTTCGTTCTGGTTTTGACGTGAGCTTTCTCTCTCGGGCCACAGCCATCGCCTCTCTTTCCTGGGGCTGCTCTAAAGCATCCGCACCTGTGTGGTGTCACAGGGTTTCTCTGCCGGCATCATCGTCTGTATGGGAGTCATCCTTGTCGCTTGCCATCTTCTTGTGCCTCCGTCATGTTTGTGGCGTCCATGCTCGGCGTTGCTGTGTGGTTGGAGCTGCCCTGCCCAGGGGTGTAGAAACACTAAAGATGTGGGTAGCATAGCTTTACAGTGGTGTGATATTATGTTGACGTGCCCTGATAGTTCTGGAAAGCACTGTATGGTCTATCTCTGGACAAGTAGCTGTAGATAGCTGGAACAGAGTTATTTTCATCATGTTTTCCAGGTGCCAGAGCTTGGACTCTGGCCTTCTGGGAGCAGTGGTTTCTGTGGTGGTCAAGTGGGTCAAAGCTTGCATGTGCCTTAGCTTGTATACGTGGGGCTCAATACCTGGGCTTTGTTTTTTTGGTTTTTTTTTAGATCTATCTAGAAGGCATATACAGAAAGACGACAGACCTTTTGTCTCGTCAAGCTGTCGGTCAGCATCCAGGCGAATTGCTTTATGCGGTTTGTTTGGGTTTTTTAGATGCGGAGCAATGAGCCATGTGCCAAAGGGTGATGGAAGAGGTGAGCAGAGTGCCAGATGGAGGCAGGCTGGCATCTGATGTTTGAGAACTGGCGTGACTGTCAGTGGATCTTGACTAGCTTATTTGGTGTCTTGTAGGTCAGAATCAATGTGTGAGGTGGGATATCCGCACCGGAGCGGTCTTTGGCAAGGTGAGACATGACCAGTGTGCTAAATCAGCAATTTACTGACGTGTCATAATATACACGTAGCTAGAATCATTACCCTGTTGGTGTTCCGCGGGCGGCGGCCAGGCCTCAGCACAGCAAACTGAAGAGTCTGTCTCCGAGCAGCCTAGGTGAAGGAGCGGGAGAGAGGAAGTGCCACGAGCGGGCTGAGGACTTGGGCAGTATCTTGGTGCCATACTTTTTTCTCTGTGTTTTGGAGAGGTGAAGCCACACAGCAATTGCTAGTCTGAGAAGAGGCAAGTGGCTCATTACGCGGTCCGGCTGGGCTCGAATCGCTGAGGATCATGTGACTACTCGGTTGAGTGTTTGTCTTTGGTCTTTACAGGCACCGTGAGGGCTTTCCTCAAACGGCCGAGGATTTAAGTTGAGTCAACAGAGGAGAGAGGAGCATCAGGGCAGGAACTGCAGAGCGGGTTATGGCTCCAGAGCAGGATGAGTGCTTTATCTCTTGGGTTCTCTCGCTTCTGTAGGGTATGCCAGCTGCAACATCTGATTTTTTTGGGGGGGAGGAGCAGCGTGGCACTTCTGAGGAGTGTGTCATCGTGGCAGTCAATGCCAGCCGGCCTGTCAGTGACTAGCGGTGCTCTGTCTTGCGGGTGATTAAGAGGAACCAGGTGAATGCAGGAGCATCCCAGTTACAGGAAGCGCTGCTGCTGAGCATGGATTCTGGACCCTGCCCTCCGAAGGGTAAGTGGCAAAAGCGGTGGATGGTGTGGGGCCGGGAGGGTGGTTTAACGACTGTTGCGGAGAGGGCTGCTTAGGCTCCGTTATGTCTGGGGGTGGATAGAGGGCCTGGGGTCCAACCCGCAGGATGTGAACTTTCTGGCCTATGTCTGTGTCCTAGCATCATTAGTGTTGTCTGCGTTCGGTCTCCTGTATGGTGCTTTCCGGGGGTCTCTACTGCCCCACGGGCTCTCGGCATTTGGCACCCACCTCAGTAGGTGTCTGTGGGTTCTCTAATGCCTCGCTGCTTTGGCGTAGAGCCCATTGAGCACTTCTCGTCTTGTGATCAGAGCTTAAAGCGCATCTTGCATCACAGAAGTTTCTGGAGGGTCGCCTTTGTGGAGGCGATCTGGGTTGCCATGACAGCTCTGCTCTGGTAAGTTCTGTTTCCACAGAGATCCCCTGCAGCATTTCATCCCTGCACCCTTACGGGTGTAGGTCTTAAAGCCTGGCATTGCATACATCAAATATTCCAGTTCTGTGTTGTGTTCCAGCAGTCTGCATAGGTTTTGGCTACCGTCTGAGACCGCCTCACTTTGTGCTTTGTTTTGTGCCGTATCGCTCCGTGTTTGGTCTCGTATCGTGTCGTAACCCTCCGTGCTCGTATCGACTGCCATTTGAGACACTGTTGCCTCGCCCGGCCCGGCGTAACTTTTTTGTATTGCGCGCGCTCTGTATTTGGGTTCGTATGGCCTCGCGTCACCGTTTGTATTCTGTCGCTCTCCGTTTGAATTTTGTAACGCATCGTTTGGCTCGTACGCTATTGCTCCGCACTAATTTCGACCGACCGCTCGAGTCTATCTCGCATCGTACGGCCCTGCATCACGTTCTGCATCGTATCGTGCCACATTTGAACTTGTATGGCCTCATGTCATAACTTGCTTTGTAGTTGAATTTTGTAACGCATCGGTCGGCTCTGTACGGGTGTTTTACCATATTCCTCCGCGCTCATATCGAGCGCCGCTCAAGACAGTCTTGTGTCATACGGCTCCGTGTCGCGACTTGAATTATATCGTTCCACGTGTATATAGACTGTCCTTTGAGAGACTCTTGGCCCTGTATTGTGTTTGGTCTTCCATTGCAGTGCTCTGTATTGTATTTTGCCTTGACTGCGATCTATGAGCACGTTGCATCGTACAGCATTATGTTTGCACACGCATCGTACGGCTGTCTTTATGTTGGTATCGTATGGCATTGCAGAGCCAGCATAGAGGGTTTAAGTGACCTTGAGGTCTCTGTGTATGTGGGTGGGAGTTGAGCAGATCACAGTTCGTGAGGTAGCATGAGCAAAGTCTCTAAGTTGGCAATGGTTTTCCTGATTTTTTTGCAGGCACCTTGTAGCAAGCCTGTGGAAACGGTTGAGGAATCGAGGTCCGAGGAGCAGCGTGTGACAGGCATCAGAGCGATCTGTCACTTTAGGGCAGATCTAGCATTGCGCTGCTCTGGATTTTCAGGTGCCACAGAGGTCTCTGACTGTGAAGCGTTATCTTTGGAATCAGAGAGGAGCAGATGAGCAGAGCTGCGGAGCTTCGTTCTCTCACAGACAAGGTGTGCGTTCAACAGCTTTGGATTTTGTGTTTGCGAGCGGCAGAGCGGCACGAAGCGATTAACGGCATCTTGCATTTAGTGACACGTCCGCTACCGAGGATGGCCATTGACAATGGACCGTGACCAGAGGCACCACAAAAGCAACGCGGCGCAGCAAAAATCCGCAGGTCGTGGAGACCGAGCGCGTCTAAACGTCGGCGTAACGGGAGGGTAGCTTGCGGGGAATTGGTCTTGTGCGGGCGGAGGGAGCGATACGCATCACGATGCATGTGCTGGCAAAACAGCTCTGGGATGAGTGGGAAGGGTCGTGTGGAACGTCTAGTGTGTGTTCGTAAGCGTACCTTATCAAACATCTCGGTGTGTGTTTTGGCACTTGCATCCAAGGTGCCTCGGGCATACTCACATCCTACTGTGATGTGCGGTAGCCATCAGTCATGCCCACACAGGCTCGAGTCATCGGTCTAGCGCCAATCGACCGCATCTTTTTGTGGTGTGACGTAGAAGCATGATGCTGTCGGTGTAGTTTAGCATAGTAGGTGCTTTTGGTCAGTCTGTCTTGTGGCTGTTGCTCGGGCTTTGCCCTCAGCTCTCACGTCTGACTTTCTTGAGAGTTTTTCCAGGGGTTTATTCCTAGCGGTGGGGTCGTCTTAGGTCTCCAGAGTATGGCATTCTTGCACAGCAGAGCCACGCCAGAGTTTGTGCTGTGCGTCCTCAGCACCATTGTGCTTACCGTCAGGCTCTGTCGGCTTGGCATTAAGTCTCCCCTGTGTGGTATTCTAGCACCTTTAGGTAACGTTTGTGGAGCGTGTATATGTGTATTTGAGGTGGAGCCGCATTGCCTCTGTGTAGTAACTCTTGTCAGGATGGAATAGTCAAAGCACAGGAGGATAATGTGTCAATTAGCATGGCCTGTTTGGGTGGAGGTTGTATGGCCCGCTTCTGGGGGCAGCCAGTAGCTATCGGCAAGCGGGCTGTAGAGTCTCTTACGTAGCATTTTGCAGGAGGCACGGGGTGACGCGTGTCCCCGGGGCATATTCTCGAGCCGATCGTGCCAGAGCGGACAATTCAAAGGGAAGAGGAGCAGCAGGGGCACACCTAGGGAAGCATCTTTCTTGGTTTCTGGTTACAAAGGCTGATGCTATAGAATCATGTGGAGCGGTGATGTCTAGAGGGATGTGGTGAGGCAGTTCCCGGCATGATTGGGGTGGACCCCCTAGATATGGGGTGATCTGCCATCGTGGTTGGTGGGTGGTGAAACGGACACGTTGGAGGTGGGGGGGTGGGGGGTGGGTCTAACCTGGTATGTGTGGCTTTTTTGTTTTAGGTTATATGTAATACAGACAGGAGATCAATTTTTTATTTAAAAAAAAAAAAAAACAAACCCCAGCCGGGCGATTTTTTTTTTTTTTTCCCTCGGCTGGGGTTTTTTTTCCCCAGTCCCGGCCGCTCTGCGAGGCGATGTTCATCGCCAATGTTTGGACGCAGGTCGTGCTCGGGCCGGGGTTTTTGCAGGCAGGGTGATCGGTTTTTGAGGCTCCCGGAAGCGGCGTTCCCGAGGAGCCCCGTAGATGTGGGCCACGGCTCATTGCGGCAGGCAGGCGGCAGAACGGATGAGCCGAGAGTCAGGGGTGGTTTGTGTGATAGCCAAATGGGCGGTGTTTTGAATGTGTTTTAACACTGTATGATTTGTGTTTGTGTATGTTTTTCTAATTTGTCCTTGCAGCTTGTAAGTGGAAGAGAGATTTTTTTAGACATGTAGAGAATAAGCAAACTAGAATCCCAGCTGAGGTTATTCTTGAGGGGTTCAGGCTGAGGTTTTTGCAGGCAGGGTGACTTTTTCAAGGCTCTTGCGGAATGCCGTTCCTGGGGAACGTTCCTCTGGAACGTGGTTGGTGCCTGTCGTTGCAGGACAGTATGTTGTTAAGCTGCCGGTTGCGGTCGCAGGGTGTGGGGGGTCATCGGCTGTTATTGAAAAGGACCGGATTGTGAAGCAGGGAGGCCTAACTGTATTTTGTATTAGTAGCATTGTAAATTCTTTTGACGGGTGTTGTGGTTTGTGATGTAATGTTGTTTGTCAATTGTTGTTTTAGCAGGGCCCATCGGGACGAGCGGAACGGTCTCACGCTCTGCCTGGGAATACCGATCGCGGAGACGTCGCCTCAGAGATGAAAACAGATATGTGTGAAGCAACAGACGGAGTACCTAATGGGAATGAGAATCGTGCAAGCCACTACAGGAAGAATCACAGGCACTAAATCGTTGCAACTGCTATTAACGTAAGGATGAGTTTTTAGAGGTTGTGTGTGTGTGTATAAGAAGCACGAGTGAAAACTGAGTAAATGTTCAAGTAATTGCTACCCTTATGGTAAGGAAGAAAGTATTTTTAATATTGGTAGTACAAGTAAATTTTTGAGGCCAGGTGTAAATAATGCTGTTAGAAGGCTTGCTTGGAGTTAGTTGTGGGTCAATGGAAACACACCAAAAAAAAAAATTAACAGAACCACTCTAGGCAGTAAAGTATCCCAATCAAAATCACTGTGGTAACGGAAAAAGGAAACGACAGTACAAAGCTAAGCGAGCGTCTGTCACGCACACAGGTAAACAGAGGCGCCGGGGAAAAGAAAGAGGAGAACTTGTGCAGGCATAGGCAGCTCTCAACTGGGACTCCCAAAGTAATGGAAATAAAGTTTGTAAGTGATTCTTTGAGCGAAAGAATCTCCTGCAGCTCTGGGAGAGTTGTTAACTGCTACGCGTACCTCTAGATAGTGATATGTTAAAAGGAAGCATGTGCATTACTAGCTGTGTAAAGTAGATTTTTGTAAATTTGCATAGTTTTAAAGAAATGTAGATGACTACTTGAGCATAACTGGTGTCCAAAGAAAACAGCACTGTTAGACAATAGCGGGATGGAATTACATCTGAGGAGTAAGAGAAGGAGAATGTCAAGCTTAGGCAGTAATGGTGGAATGTTACATCAGTGTATAAAATCACCTTAACTGCTGTGAGAGCTCCTAATGATAGTTGAAAGAGTACTTCTTAGACCCCCAGAGGTAGGTAGAAAAATGTCCAACCAATAAAGATTAATTTGCTCTCTTGTGTTCTCTCGATTTTTTTTTTTTGTCTGTCTCTGCCTTTTGTCTGTGTCTTTGTTGCCCTTGCATCTTTTTTGTTGGTCTTTCTCAGGCTTGTTTTTGTGTGTGTCTCATGTTTTGTTTTACATTTTTTCTGCATAGTTTTGTCTTTGGGGTTTTTTGGTTTCTGTCATCTTGTCTGTGAATTCAGTTGGTTTGGTGTCTTGTCATTGATTTAGGGGATTTTTTTTTTGGTGTCTGTCTTTTTGTCTTTCATGTTCTTATGTTTGAGGCAGACATCAATGAAAACATGATTTAGCAGCAGTAGAAAATGGCACCTCCCTGGGACTAATTATTCATTTAAATGAATAATATATTAAACTTCAACAAATTGCTCCCAGGGAGGTGCCATTTTCTACTGCTGCACCAGACAGGTCAGTATAAAAATTTCGATTTTTTTATACTGACCAAGAAACACACCCTAGGTATACATAGTACCCCGTATTCCAGTTGGGAGTAATCCATAAGCAATCCACACCATAACAATTATGCATTACTCCCAATTAGAATATAGGGTAACCTCCAACTACACAAATACGTCAATTATGTATGCAAATGAGGTACCTTTTTCATTTCCTTTCACACTCCAGAACACCACACGACGACGCATCTCTCTACGCTCCCAAACCACGAACTAACACCCAAGCTCCATCTCTCTGTACGACGGGCCACCCCAGCCAGCCGACAGATCTGTCTCTACACCCCCGGAGGACTTCGGCGACCGCAAATGGCTGCCCAGCTCCACCTCGATGCACCATGGACCTCCATAGCCCTCCCGGAGGACTGCTCGCTGATACGGAAGTCCTCCGGGGCCCGGAAGTGCCCCTCTGCTCGCCCCGGAGGACTGCTCGCCGATACGGAAGTCCTCCGGGGCCCGGAAGTCCCCCTCTGCTCGCCGCGGAGGGTTAGGACCTGACGTTACGTGGTTCCCGGCTAGGGTTTAGGGCATTAGCGTTGGGTTTGGGGTTAGGGTTAGGGTCGTTAGGGTTAGGGGGTTAGGGCCGTTAGGGTTAGGGCCATTAGGGTTAGGGGTTGGGGTTCGGGTTGTTAGCGGTTGGGGTTAGGGTGGTTACGGTAAGGGTTGGGGTGGGGTTAGGGGGTTGGGGTTAGGGGGTTGGGGTTAGGGGTTAGGGTTGGGGTTAGGGTTGGGGTTAGGGGGTTAGGGGGTTGGGGTTGGGGGGGTTGGGTGTGGGTTGGGGGTGGGGGTTAGGGTTAGGCGGTTGGGGTTGGGGGGGGTTGGGGGTGGGTTGGGGGTGGGGGTTAGGGTTAGGGGGTTGGGGTTAGGGGGTTCGGGTAAGGGTTGGGATTAGGGGTTAGGGGGTTAGGGTTAGGGGGTTGGGGTTAGGGGTTAGGGGGTTAGGCTTAGAGGGTTAGGCTTAGGGGGTTGGGGTTAGGGGTTAGGGGGTTAGGGTTAGGGTGGGGATTAGGGTTAGGGGATTAGGGGTTAGGGGTTAGGGTTAGGAGGTTAGGGGGTTGGCGTTAGGGTTAGGGGGTTGGGGTTAGTGTTTAGGGGTTGGGGTTAGGGGTTAGGATTAGGGGTTTAGGGTTGGGGTTGGGCTTAGGGGGTTAGGGTTAGGGTTTAGGGTGGGGGTTAGGGTTTAGGGGTTAGGGTTTAGGGGTTAGGGTTAGGGGTTAGTGGTTGGGGTTAGGGGATTAGGGTTAGGGGTTAGTGGTTGGGGTTAGGGGTTAGGCTTAGGGGTTAGGGTTGTGGTTAGGTGTTAGGGTTAGGGGGTGGGGGTTAGGAGGTTGGGGTTAGGGGTTAGGGTTAGGGGGTTTGGGTTAGGGTGGGGGTTAGGGTTAGGGGTTTAGGGGTTAGGGTTAGGGGGTTTGGGTTAGGGTTTAGGGTTAGGGGTTAGGGTTAGGGCATTAGGGTTATGCGGGAGAAGGATGGACTTCACAACTCTATGAGAGTTATATTCCAAAGCCGTTTATTGTCTTGTCTGACTCCAATATATATCATAGTCTTTGTTTAGTCACTGCGTACAGACTCATGATTGGTTACAGCTTGTTACACGCATTATTGCAATTGGTTATATACAAAATATCACGCGCTGTCCACGCGCCTCTCACACAGTCAGGATTCGCCGCCTGCAGGTGTTCCTGCACTCCTTTGCTGCTGCTTAGTTGTTTTCCACAGCTCCTTCTCCTCAAGGCCGAGCCGAGCAGATATCCAGCTGTTTACCAGCTTCTCAGTGCCACAGCTCCTTCTTCTTAAGGTCGAGCCGTGCAGATCAACACCACAGCTCCTTCTCCTTAAGGTCGAGCCCTTGCAGGGTGATCCCAACATCTCCCCCTTTTTGTTTATCTATAAACAAAACCTGATGGATCATTTGCAACCCAACGACTGTGAGGAAGATGGACCATCTGTGCATTCTTGTATCGTCCTGTGCCGTGAACTCAGCCCAGCAGTCGGTAGGTGCCAGCTTTACGTGGGCGTCCCCACGGAGGCAACGGTGGCCTTGCCGTACACCGACCCCCCTGCTCTTCGGGAAATCCCGGTATTTATACCTTTGCCAAGGAACGAGTTTCGACACGCGTGGCCAGCGAGTGTCAGAACACGCCTCGGTTGCCACCTCTCAACACAGGGAGCCTATGGCGCATGTGCCCGCTGGCCAGACGTGCTGCACGCGCCACAGCCACCCCGTCTGTTGGTTCGTAGGTTTTGTTTACACGGCATCTTGCCATAATCCAGCAGTCACATATCAACTATGCTTAAATTAATAGCAGAATGTTACAAGGCAAACAATTCTAGCTGTACTACTCCTAGCGATAGAAGCTACTTCTAGTGATGGAAAAAGTGCTTGTATAAAGCTATGAAAACCAATATTATATCTTACCAAAGGATTTGTAGTTCTAGAGCGGTTTGCCCTAAAAGCTTTCCATGTTCCTCTCATGATACTGCTAATTTCAGTGTGATTTACCCATACATTTTCTTTTGGCTGAGGTGGCATCCAGATTGCGATGACACCTGGTAGTGTCAAGATGTGTCCGACGACGACGATGGTGACTGTTTCACCCATGGTTTTACCCATTTTGCGGGTACCAAACAAGTTCCAGAATCTGTAATGACACAAGCATAACCTCGTCCCCAGGTTAGCAGTTGAAAAGGTCCTTCCCACATATTCTTTTCCAAATTTTTAACTTTTACTTGCACATTTTGTGTTAACGCAAACAGACTTCCTGTCATTCCTTTTACATGTTTCTCCTTCTGCTAGACGGAAATAATTTAACACATATAAGGCTTTATTCAAACGTTCTTGGGGTGGTGTGGTAGCCTCTCCCCCTTTTTGTTTTTGCAATAAACACTTCAGGGAATGATTCATTCGTTCAACAATAGCTTGTCCAGTTGGGGGATGTGGTATTCCAGTAACATGCGTCACTCCCCATTGAGCAAGAAATGGTTGGCTTGACTGGGCTACATAACAAGGACCATTATCGGTTTTAATTTGTAGGGGTATACCATGGGCTGCGAATGCAGCTCGCAAATGCTTTTGTACATGCCTACTAGTTTCTCCTGTTTGTGCAGTGGCCCAAACTACTGCAGAATAGCAATCAATTGAAACATGAACATATTTAAATCTTCCAAAGTCAGCAACATGTGTCACATCCATCTGCCATAGTTGTAGCGAAGGCAATCCTCCGGGACTAACCGTAATCGCGATTCCTGGGCCTATTTGTTGACAATCAGCACAAGTCTGTATAATAGCTCTAGCGTCACCTGCACTTAGATTAAATTGTCTCGCTAAAACTTTGGCAGATTGATGGAAAAAGGCATGAGAGGCTTGCGCTTGACCTAAACAGTCCGGAGCAGGTCCAGCCCATACTGCGGCAGTCAGCCGATCAGCTCTTGCATTTCCTTCCACCAATTCCCCTGGAAGGTTGGTATGGCTGCGTATATGCATAACGTAATAAGGGTGTCGTCTTTTCTGCAATAAAAACCAAAGCGTTCTAAATTGTTGGTATAGCTGTTCCTGCTCTACCTGTCTGAGGATTCAACCTTCCAATCTTTGGAGTACTCCAACTACATATAAAGAATCAGTAATTATATTCACAGGTTCTTCAGACCATAATTTAAAGGCTTCAATTACTGCCTGTAGTTCTACCCTTTGAACTGATCCTGGCACGACAAGTACCCGTTCTTTCCATTCTCCGTGCTCTCGCCGTACTATTGCTGCCTTGCCTGTTTTCCCACCACCATCCGTAAATACTGTAGCACCTTGAACTGGATATTGACTACACTTTGATTTTTTTCTACTTCATGTTTGTGGGGGGTTTTTTGTTTTTTTTTTTTTTTTTAAAGGTAAACATTTTGTGTGATGGATAATGAATCTAAATGTCACCCTCAAATTCTGCTAATGCAGTTTGCAAGGGAACAGAGTGCTGCAAAGCCCAAGTTGAATATTCTTGTTGTAATGCTACTAAAATCGTTTTCAGGTCCTTTGCCGATATATCAATAATTCTGTTGCGCCCTTTCATAATCAAATTTGCAAAACACTCTACTTTCGTGGTGATGGTTTTTCTGTGCTACTGAGGCAAAAAGACCCACTCTAAAATTTTCAATGGGTCCGCTTTTGATTCTAGCTTTGTTATCCACTGTATTATAAGCGCATAGGGATGTCGCTCATGATTGATTACTGCCACAGTGATCCCTATCAAGGGGTCTATCCTAGAACTAAATGCTTGAGTTACCTTTTCAGAAATGTTTGCTACTGCTTCCCAGGCTTCCTTGGTCAATTGCCGAGGAGAGTTTAACCTGCTATCCCCTCGCAAGAGCTGAACCAGGGGCTCCATATCTTGGTTTGTGATCCCACAAATCGGTCGAATCCAGTTAACGTCTCCTACCAATTTTTGTACATCATTTAATGTTTTAATCTGAATTCTTAATTCGACCTTCTGGGGGGTTACCGACGTTTCAGTGATCATCCACCCCAAGTACCTCCAAGGCACTTCAGCTTGTATCTTTTCTGGTGCCACTTGCAGCCCACTTTGTCTGAAAAGCTCAACGAGCTTTGCAATTATAGCTTAGAGCTCGCATTTGTCTGGCATGCAGCGCATCGTAGATGTTTGAATGGTCATCTCTTGCAGTGTTGGGCTAGGTGGTGCCTGCAGCTCCACTGTTGAGAGCTCTGTTTGCACGGAGTTGGCTTTTGGGCTTTCATCCCCATGTCCTTAACAGTCTTAGGTCTTAAAGCTCAGCTTCTCATGCATCCTTCGTTCTGGTTTTGACGTGAGCTTTCTCTCTCGGGCCACAGCCATCGCCTCTCTTTCCTGGGGCTGCTCTAAAGCATCCGCACCTGTGTGGTGTCACAGGGTTTCTCTGCCGGCATCATCGTCTGTATGGGAGTCATCCTTGTCGCTTGCCATCTTCTTGTGCCTCCGTCATGTTTGTGGCGTCCATGCTCGGCGTTGCTGTGTGGTTGGAGCTGCCCTGCCCAGGGGTGTAGAAACACTAAAGATGTGGGTAGCATAGCTTTACAGTGGTGTGATATTATGTTGACGTGCCCTGATAGTTCTGGAAAGCACTGTATGGTCTATCTCTGGACAAGTAGCTGTAGATAGCTGGAACAGAGTTATTTTCATCATGTTTTCCAGGTGCCAGAGCTTGGACTCTGGCCTTCTGGGAGCAGTGGTTTCTGTGGTGGTCAAGTGGGTCAAAGCTTGCATGTGCCTTAGCTTGTATACGTGGGGCTCAATACCTGGGCTTTGTTTTTTTGGTTTTTTTTTAGATCTATCTAGAAGGCATATACAGAAAGACGACAGACCTTTTGTCTCGTCAAGCTGTCGGTCAGCATCCAGGCGAATTGCTTTATGCGGTTTGTTTGGGTTTTTTAGATGCGGAGCAATGAGCCATGTGCCAAAGGGTGATGGAAGAGGTGAGCAGAGTGCCAGATGGAGGCAGGCTGGCATCTGATGTTTGAGAACTGGCGTGACTGTCAGTGGATCTTGACTAGCTTATTTGGTGTCTTGTAGGTCAGAATCAATGTGTGAGGTGGGATATCCGCACCGGAGCGGTCTTTGGCAAGGTGAGACATGACCAGTGTGCTAAATCAGCAATTTACTGACGTGTCATAATATACACGTAGCTAGAATCATTACCCTGTTGGTGTTCCGCGGGCGGCGGCCAGGCCTCAGCACAGCAAACTGAAGAGTCTGTCTCCGAGCAGCCTAGGTGAAGGAGCGGGAGAGAGGAAGTGCCACGAGCGGGCTGAGGACTTGGGCAGTATCTTGGTGCCATACTTTTTTCTCTGTGTTTTGGAGAGGTGAAGCCACACAGCAATTGCTAGTCTGAGAAGAGGCAAGTGGCTCATTACGCGGTCCGGCTGGGCTCGAATCGCTGAGGATCATGTGACTACTCGGTTGAGTGTTTGTCTTTGGTCTTTACAGGCACCGTGAGGGCTTTCCTCAAACGGCCGAGGATTTAAGTTGAGTCAACAGAGGAGAGAGGAGCATCAGGGCAGGAACTGCAGAGCGGGTTATGGCTCCAGAGCAGGATGAGTGCTTTATCTCTTGGGTTCTCTCGCTTCTGTAGGGTATGCCAGCTGCAACATCTGATTTTTTTGGGGGGGAGGAGCAGCGTGGCACTTCTGAGGAGTGTGTCATCGTGGCAGTCAATGCCAGCCGGCCTGTCAGTGACTAGCGGTGCTCTGTCTTGCGGGTGATTAAGAGGAACCAGGTGAATGCAGGAGCATCCCAGTTACAGGAAGCGCTGCTGCTGAGCATGGATTCTGGACCCTGCCCTCCGAAGGGTAAGTGGCAAAAGCGGTGGATGGTGTGGGGCCGGGAGGGTGGTTTAACGACTGTTGCGGAGAGGGCTGCTTAGGCTCCGTTATGTCTGGGGGTGGATAGAGGGCCTGGGGTCCAACCCGCAGGATGTGAACTTTCTGGCCTATGTCTGTGTCCTAGCATCATTAGTGTTGTCTGCGTTCGGTCTCCTGTATGGTGCTTTCCGGGGGTCTCTACTGCCCCACGGGCTCTCGGCATTTGGCACCCACCTCAGTAGGTGTCTGTGGGTTCTCTAATGCCTCGCTGCTTTGGCGCAGAGCCCATTGAGCACTTCTCGTCTTGTGATCAGAGCTTAAAGCGCATCTTGCATCACAGAAGTTTCTGGAGGGTCGCCTTTGTGGAGGCGATCTGGGTTGCCATGACAGCTCTGCTCTGGTAAGTTCTGTTTCCACAGAGATCCCCTGCAGCATTTCATCCCTGCACCCTTACGGGTGTAGGTCTTAAAGCCTGGCATTGCATACATCAAATATTCCAGTTCTGTGTTGTGTTCCAGCAGTCTGCATAGGTTTTGGCTACCGTCTGAGACCGCCTCACTTTGTGCTTTGTTTTGTGCCGTATCGCTCCGTGTTTGGTCTCGTATCGTGTCGTAACCCTCCGTGCTCGTATCGACTGCCATTTGAGACACTGTTGCCTCGCCCGGCCCGGCGTAACTTTTTTGTATTGCGCGCGCTCTGTATTTGGGTTCGTATGGCCTCGCGTCACCGTTTGTATTCTGTCGCTCTCCGTTTGAATTTTGTAACGCATCGTTTGGCTCGTACGCTATTGCTCCGCACTAATTTCGACCGACCGCTCGAGTCTATCTCGCATCGTACGGCCCTGCATCACGTTCTGCATCGTATCGTGCCACATTTGAACTTGTATGGCCTCATGTCATAACTTGCTTTGTAGTTGAATTTTGTAACGCATCGGTCGGCTCTGTACGGGTGTTTTACCATATTCCTCCGCGCTCATATCGAGCGCCGCTCAAGACAGTCTTGTGTCATACGGCTCCGTGTCGCGACTTGAATTATATCGTTCCACGTGTATATAGACTGTCCTTTGAGAGACTCTTGGCCCTGTATTGTGTTTGGTCTTCCATTGCAGTGCTCTGTATTGTATTTTGCCTTGACTGCGATCTATGAGCACGTTGCATCGTACAGCATTATGTTTGCACACGCATCGTACGGCTGTCTTTATGTTGGTATCGTATGGCATTGCAGAGCCAGCATAGAGGGTTTAAGTGACCTTGAGGTCTCTGTGTATGTGGGTGGGAGTTGAGCAGATCACAGTTCGTGAGGTAGCATGAGCAAAGTCTCTAAGTTGGCAATGGTTTTCCTGATTTTTTTGCAGGCACCTTGTAGCAAGCCTGTGGAAACGGTTGAGGAATCGAGGTCCGAGGAGCAGCGTGTGACAGGCATCAGAGCGATCTGTCACTTTAGGGCAGATCTAGCATTGCGCTGCTCTGGATTTTCAGGTGCCACAGAGGTCTCTGACTGTGAAGCGTTATCTTTGGAATCAGAGAGGAGCAGATGAGCAGAGCTGCGGAGCTTCGTTCTCTCACAGACAAGGTGTGCGTTCAACAGCTTTGGATTTTGTGTTTGCGAGCGGCAGAGCGGCACGAAGCGATTAACGGCATCTTGCATTTAGTGACACGTCCGCTACCGAGGATGGCCATTGACAATGGACCGTGACCAGAGGCACCACAAAAGCAACGCGGCGCAGCAAAAATCCGCAGGTCGTGGAGACCGAGCGCGTCTAAACGTCGGCGTAACGGGAGGGTAGCTTGCGGGGAATTGGTCTTGTGCGGGCGGAGGGAGCGATACGCATCACGATGCATGTGCTGGCAAAACAGCTCTGGGATGAGTGGGAAGGGTCGTGTGGAACGTCTAGTGTGTGTTCGTAAGCGTACCTTATCAAACATCTCGGTGTGTGTTTTGGCACTTGCATCCAAGGTGCCTCGGGCATACTCACATCCTACTGTGATGTGCGGTAGCCATCAGTCATGCCCACACAGGCTCGAGTCATCGGTCTAGCGCCAATCGACCGCATCTTTTTGTGGTGTGACGTAGAAGCATGATGCTGTCGGTGTAGTTTAGCATAGTAGGTGCTTTTGGTCAGTCTGTCTTGTGGCTGTTGCTCGGGCTTTGCCCTCAGCTCTCACGTCTGACTTTCTTGAGAGTTTTTCCAGGGGTTTATTCCTAGCGGTGGGGTCGTCTTAGGTCTCCAGAGTATGGCATTCTTGCACAGCAGAGCCACGCCAGAGTTTGTGCTGTGCGTCCTCAGCACCATTGTGCTTACCGTCAGGCTCTGTCGGCTTGGCATTAAGTCTCCCCTGTGTGGTATTCTAGCACCTTTAGGTAACGTTTGTGGAGCGTGTATATGTGTATTTGAGGTGGAGCCGCATTGCCTCTGTGTAGTAACTCTTGTCAGGATGGAATAGTCAAAGCACAGGAGGATAATGTGTCAATTAGCATGGCCTGTTTGGGTGGAGGTTGTATGGCCCGCTTCTGGGGGCAGCCAGTAGCTATCGGCAAGCGGGCCGTAGAGTCTCTTACGTAGCATTTTGCAGGAGGCACGGGGTGACGCGTGTCCCCGGGGCATATTCTCGAGCCGATCGTGCCAGAGCGGACAATTCAAAGGGAAGAGGAGCAGCAGGGGCACACCTAGGGAAGCATCTTTCTTGGTTTCTGGTTACAAAGGCTGATGCTATAGAATCATGTGGAGCGGTGATGTCTAGAGGGATGTGGTGAGGCAGTTCCCGGCATGATTGGGGTGGACCCCTTAGATATGGGGTGATCTGCCATCGTGGTTGGTGGGTGGTGAAACGGACACGTTGGAGGTGGGGGGGTGGGGGGTGGGTCTAACCTGGTATGTGTGGCTTTTTTGTTTTAGGTTATATGTAATACAGACAGGAGATCAATTTTTTATTAAAAAAAAAAAAACAACAAACCCCAGCCGGGCGATTTTTTTTTTTTTTTCCCTCGGCTGGGGTTTTTTTTCCCCAGTCCCGGCCGCTCTGCGAGGCGATGTTCATCGCCAATGTTTGGACGCAGGTCGTGCTCGGGCCGGGGTTTTTGCAGGCAGGGTGATCGGTTTTTGAGGCTCCCGGAAGCGGCGTTCCCGAGGAGCCCCGTAGATGTGGGCCACGGCTCATTGCGGCAGGCAGGCGGCAGAACGGATGAGCCGAGAGTCAGGGGTGGTTTGTGTGATAGCCAAATGGGCGGTGTTTTGAATGTGTTTTAACACTGTATGATTTGTGTTTGTGTATGTTTTTCTAATTTGTCCTTGCAGCTTGTAAGTGGAAGAGAGATTTTTTTAGACATGTAGAGAATAAGCAAACTAGAATCCCAGCTGAGGTTATTCTTGAGGGGTTCAGGCTGAGGTTTTTGCAGGCAGGGTGACTTTTTCAAGGCTCTTGCGGAATGCCGTTCCTGGGGAACGTTCCTCTGGAACGTGGTTGGTGCCTGTCGTTGCAGGACAGTATGTTGTTAAGCTGCCGGTTGCGGTCGCAGGGTGTGGGGGGTCATCGGCTGTTATTGAAAAGGACCGGATTGTGAAGCAGGGAGGCCTAACTGTATTTTGTATTAGTAGCATTGTAAATTCTTTTGACGGGTGTTGTGGTTTGTGATGTAATGTTGTTTGTCAATTGTTGTTTTAGCAGGGCCCATCGGGACGAGCGGAACGGTCTCACGCTCTGCCTGGGAATACCGATCGCGGAGACGTCGCCTCAGAGATGAAAACAGATATGTGTGAAGCAACAGACGGAGTACCTAATGGGAATGAGAATCGTGCAAGCCACTACAGGAAGAATCACAGGCACTAAATCGTTGCAACTGCTATTAACGTAAGGATGAGTTTTTAGAGGTTGTGTGTGTGTGTATAAGAAGCACGAGTGAAAACTGAGTAAATGTTCAAGTAATTGCTACCCTTATGGTAAGGAAGAAAGTATTTTTAATATTGGTAGTACAAGTAAATTTTTGAGGCCAGGTGTAAATAATGCTGTTAGAAGGCTTGCTTGGAGTTAGTTGTGGGTCAATGGAAACACACCAAAAAAAAAAATTAACAGAACCACTCTAGGCAGTAAAGCATCCCAATCAAAATCACTGTGGTAACGGAAAAAGGAAACGACAGTACAAAGCTAAGCGAGCGTCTGTCACGCACACAGGTAAACAGAGGCGCCGGGGAAAAGAAAGAGGAGAACTTGTGCAGGCATAGGCAGCTCTCAACTGGGACTCCCAAAGTAATGGAAATAAAGTTTGTAAGTGATTCTTTGAGCGAAAGAATCTCCTGCAGCTCTGGGAGAGTTGTTAACTGCTACGCGTACCTCTAGATAGTGATATGTTAAAAGGAAGCATGTGCATTACTAGCTGTGTAAAGTAGATTTTTGTAAATTTGCATAGTTTTAAAGAAATGTAGATGACTACTTGAGCATAACTGGTGTCCAAAGAAAACAGCACTGTTAGACAATAGCGGGATGGAATTACATCTGAGGAGTAAGAGAAGGAGAATGTCAAGCTTAGGCAGTAATGGTGGAATGTTACATCAGTGTATAAAATCACCTTAACTGCTGTGAGAGCTCCTAATGATAGTTGAAAGAGTACTTCTTAGACCCCCAGAGGTAGGTAGAAAAATGTCCAACCAATAAAGATTAATTTGCTCTCTTGTGTTCTCTCGATTTTTTTTTTTTGTCTGTCTCTGCCTTTTGTCTGTGTCTTTGTTGCCCTTGCATCTTTTTTGTTGGTCTTTCTCAGGCTTGTTTTTGTGTGTGTCTCATGTTTTGTTTTACATTTTTTCTGCATAGTTTTGTCTTTGGGGTTTTTAGGTTTCTGTCATCTTGTCTGTGAATTCAGTTGGTTTGGTGTCTTGTCATTGATTTAGGGGATTTTTTTTTTGGTGTCTGTCTTTTTGTCTTTCATGTTCTTATGTTTGAGGCAGACATCAATGAAAACATGATTTAGCAGCAGTAGAAAATGGCACCTCCCTGGGACTAATTATTCATTTAAATGAATAATATATTAAACTTCAACAAATTGCTCCCAGGGAGGTGCCATTTTCTACTGCTGCACCAGACAGGTCAGTATAAAAATTTCGATTTTTTTATACTGACCAAGAAACACACCCTAGGTATACATAGTACCCCGTATTCCAGTTGGGAGTAATCCATAAGCAATCCACACCATAACAATTATGCATTACTCCCAATTAGAATATAGGGTAACCTCCAACTACACAAATACGTCAATTATGTATGCAAATGAGGTACCTTTTTCATTTCCTTTCACACTCCAGAACACCACACGACGACGCATCTCTCTACGCTCCCAAACCACGAACTAACACCCAAGCTCCATCTCTCTGTACGACGGGCCACCCCAGCCAGCCGACAGATCTGTCTCTACACCCCCGGAGGACTTCGGCGACCGCAAATGGCTGCCCAGCTCCACCTCGATGCACCATGGACCTCCATAGCCCTCCCGGAGGACTGCTCGCTGATACGGAAGTCCTCCGGGGCCCGGAAGTGCCCCTCTGCTCGCCCCGGAGGACTGCTCGCCGATACGGAAGTCCTCCGGGGCCCGGAAGTCCCCCTCTGCTCGCCGCGGAGGGTTAGGACCTGACGTTACGTGGTTCCCGGCTAGGGTTTAGGGCATTAGCGTTGGGTTTGGGGTTAGGGTTAGGGTCGTTAGGGTTAGGGGGTTAGGGCCGTTAGGGTTAGGGCCATTAGGGTTAGGGGTTGGGGTTCGGGTTGTTAGCGGTTGGGGTTAGGGTGGTTACGGTAAGGGTTGGGGTGGGGTTAGGGGGTTGGGGTTAGGGGGTTGGGGTTAGGGGTTAGGGTTGGGGTTAGGGTTGGGGTTAGGGGGTTAGGGGGTTGGGGTTGGGGGGGTTGGGTGTGGGTTGGGGGTGGGGGTTAGGGTTAGGCGGTTGGGGTTGGGGGGGGTTGGGGGTGGGTTGGGGGTGGGGGTTAGGGTTAGGGGGTTGGGGTTAGGGGGTTCGGGTAAGGGTTGGGATTAGGGGTTAGGGGGTTAGGGTTAGGGGGTTGGGGTTAGGGGTTAGGGGGTTAGGCTTAGAGGGTTAGGCTTAGGGGGTTGGGGTTAGGGGTTAGGGGGTTAGGGTTAGGGTGGGGATTAGGGTTAGGGGATTAGGGGTTAGGGGTTAGGGTTAGGAGGTTAGGGGGTTGGCGTTAGGGTTAGGGGGTTGGGGTTAGTGTTTAGGGGTTGGGTTTAGGGGTTAGGATTAGGGGTTTAGGGTTGGGGTTGGGCTTAGGGGGTTAGGGTTAGGGTTTAGGGTGGGGGTTAGGGTTTAGGGGTTAGGGTTTAGGGGTTAGGGTTAGGGGTTAGTGGTTGGGGTTAGGGGATTAGGGTTAGGGGTTAGTGGTTGGGGTTAGGGGTTAGGCTTAGGGGTTAGGGTTGTGGTTAGGTGTTAGGGTTAGGGGGTGGGGGTTAGGAGGTTGGGGTTAGGGGTTAGGGTTAGGGGGTTTGGGTTAGGGTGGGGGTTAGGGTTAGGGGTTTAGGGGTTAGGGTTAGGGGGTTTGGGTTAGGGTTTAGGGTTAGGGGTTAGGGTTAGGGCATTAGGGTTATGCGGGAGAAGGATGGACTTCACAACTCTATGAGAGTTATATTCCAAAGCCGTTTATTGTCTTGTCTGACTCCAATATATATCATAGTCTTTGTTTAGTCACTGCGTACAGACTCATGATTGGTTACAGCTTGTTACACGCATTATTGCAATTGGTTATATACAAAATATCACGCGCTGTCCACGCGCCTCTCACACAGTCAGGATTCGCCGCCTGCAGGTGTTCCTGCACTCCTTTGCTGCTGCTTAGTTGTTTTCCACAGCTCCTTCTCCTCAAGGCCGAGCCGAGCAGATATCCAGCTGTTTACCAGCTTCTCAGTGCCACAGCTCCTTCTTCTTAAGGTCGAGCCGTGCAGATCAACACCACAGCTCCTTCTCCTTAAGGTCGAGCCCTTGCAGGGTGATCCCAACATCTCCCCCTTTTTGTTTATCTATAAACAAAACCTGATGGATCATTTGCAACCCAACGACTGTGAGGAAGATGGACCATCTGTGCATTCTTGTATCGTCCTGTGCCGTGAACTCAGCCCAGCAGTCGGTAGGTGCCAGCTTTACGTGGGCGTCCCCACGGAGGCAACGGTGGCCTTGCCGTACACCGACCCCCCTGCTCTTCGGGAAATCCCGGTATTTATACCTTTGCCAAGGAACGAGTTTCGACACGCGTGGCCAGCGAGTGTCAGAACACGCCTCGGTTGCCACCTCTCAACACAGGGAGCCTATGGCGCATGTGCCCGCTGGCCAGACGTGCTGCACGCGCCACAGCCACCCCGTCTGTTGGTTCGTAGGTTTTGTTTACACGGCATCTTGCCATAATCCAGCAGTCACATATCAACTATGCTTAAATTAATAGCAGAATGTTACAAGGCAAACAATTCTAGCTGTACTACTCCTAGCGATAGAAGCTACTTCTAGTGATGGAAAAAGTGCTTGTATAAAGCTATGAAAACCAATATTATATCTTACCAAAGGATTTGTAGTTCTAGAGCGGTTTGCCCTAAAAGCTTTCCATGTTCCTCTCATGATACTGCTAATTTCAGTGTGATTTACCCATACATTTTCTTTTGGCTGAGGTGGCATCCAGATTGCGATGACACCTGGTAGTGTCAAGATGTGTCCGACGACGACGATGGTGACTGTTTCACCCATGGTTTTACCCATTTTGCGGGTACCAAACAAGTTCCAGAATCTGTAATGACACAAGCATAACCTCGTCCCCAGGTTAGCAGTTGAAAAGGTCCTTCCCACATATTCTTTTCCAAATTTTTAACTTTTACTTGCACATTTTGTGTTAACGCAAACAGACTTCCTGTCATTCCTTTTACATGTTTCTCCTTCTGCTAGACGGAAATAATTTAACACATATAAGGCTTTATTCAAACGTTCTTGGGGTGGTGTGGTAGCCTCTCCCCCTTTTTGTTTTTGCAATAAACACTTCAGGGAATGATTCATTCGTTCAACAATAGCTTGTCCAGTTGGGGGATGTGGTATTCCAGTAACATGCGTCACTCCCCATTGAGCAAGAAATGGTTGGCTTGACTGGGCTACATAACAAGGACCATTATCGGTTTTAATTTGTAGGGGTATACCATGGGCTGCGAATGCAGCTCGCAAATGCTTTTGTACATGCCTACTAGTTTCTCCTGTTTGTGCAGTGGCCCAAACTACTGCAGAATAGCAATCAATTGAAACATGAACATATTTAAATCTTCCAAAGTCAGCAACATGTGTCACATCCATCTGCCATAGTTGTAGCGAAGGCAATCCTCCGGGACTAACCGTAATCGCGATTCCTGGGCCTATTTGTTGACAATCAGCACAAGTCTGTATAATAGCTCTAGCGTCACCTGCACTTAGATTAAATTGTCTCGCTAAAACTTTGGCAGATTGATGGAAAAAGGCATGAGAGGCTTGCGCTTGACCTAAACAGTCCGGAGCAGGTCCAGCCCATACTGCGGCAGTCAGCCGATCAGCTCTTGCATTTCCTTCCACCAATTCCCCTGGAAGGTTGGTATGGCTGCGTATATGCATAACGTAATAAGGGTGTCGTCTTTTCTGCAATAAAAACCAAAGCGTTCTAAATTGTTGGTATAGCTGTTCCTGCTCTACCTGTCTGAGGATTCAACCTTCCAATCTTTGGAGTACTCCAACTACATTTAAAGAATCAGTAATTATATTCACAGGTTCTTCAGACCATAATTTAAAGGCTTCAATTACTGCCTGTAGTTCTACCCTTTGAACTGATCCTGGCACGACAAGTACCCGTTCTTTCCATTCTCCGTGCTCTCGCCGTACTATTGCTGCCTTGCCTGTTTTCCCACCACCATCCGTAAATACTGTAGCACCTTGAACTGGATATTGACTACACTTTGATTTTTTTCTACTTCATGTTTGTGGGGGGTTTTTTGTTTTTTTTTTTTTTTTTAAAGGTAAACATTTTGTGTGATGGATAATGAATCTAAATGTCACCCTCAAATTCTGCTAATGCAGTTTGCAAGGGAACAGAGTGCTGCAAAGCCCAAGTTGAATATTCTTGTTGTAATGCTACTAAAATCGTTTTCAGGTCCTTTGCCGATATATCAATAATTCTGTTGCGCCCTTTCATAATCAAATTTGCAAAACACTCTACTTTCGTGGTGATGGTTTTTCTGTGCTACTGAGGCAAAAAGACCCACTCTAAAATTTTCAATGGGTCCGCTTTTGATTCTAGCTTTGTTATCCACTGTATTATAAGCGCATAGGGATGTCGCTCATGATTGATTACTGCCACAGTGATCCCTATCAAGGGGTCTATCCTAGAACTAAATGCTTGAGTTACCTTTTCAGAAATGTTTGCTACTGCTTCCCAGGCTTCCTTGGTCAATTGCCGAGGAGAGTTTAACCTGCTATCCCCTCGCAAGAGCTGAACCAGGGGCTCCATATCTTGGTTTGTGATCCCACAAATCGGTCGAATCCAGTTAACGTCTCCTACCAATTTTTGTACATCATTTAATGTTTTAATCTGAATTCTTAATTCAACCTTCTGGGGGGTTACCGACGTTTCAGTGATCATCCACCCCAAGTACCTCCAAGGCACTTCAGCTTGTATCTTTTCTGGTGCCACTTGCAGCCCACTTTGTCTGAAAAGCTCAACGAGCTTTGCAATTATAGCTTAGAGCTCGCATTTGTCTGGCATGCAGCGCATCGTAGATGTTTGAATGGTCATCTCTTGCAGTGTTGGGCTAGGTGGTGCCTGCAGCTCCACTGTTGAGAGCTCTGTTTGCACGGAGTTGGCTTTTGGGCTTTCATCCCCATGTCCTTAACAGTCTTAGGTCTTAAAGCTCAGCTTCTCATGCATCCTTCGTTCTGGTTTTGACGTGAGCTTTCTCTCTCGGGCCACAGCCATCGCCTCTCTTTCCTGGGGCTGCTCTAAAGCATCCGCACCTGTGTGGTGTCACAGGGTTTCTCTGCCGGCATCATCGTCTGTATGGGAGTCATCCTTGTCGCTTGCCATCTTCTTGTGCCTCCGTCATGTTTGTGGCGTCCATGCTCGGCGTTGCTGTGTGGTTGGAGCTGCCCTGCCCAGGGGTGTAGAAACACTAAAGATGTGGGTAGCATAGCTTTACAGTGGTGTGATATTATGTTGACGTGCCCTGATAGTTCTGGAAAGCACTGTATGGTCTATCTCTGGACAAGTAGCTGTAGATAGCTGGAACAGAGTTATTTTCATCATGTTTTCCAGGTGCCAGAGCTTGGACTCTGGCCTTCTGGGAGCAGCGGTTTCTGTGGTGGTCAAGTGGGTCAAAGCTTGCATGTGCCTTAGCTTGTATACGTGGGGCTCAATACCTGGGCTTTGTTTTTTTGGTTTTTTTTTAGATCTATCTAGAAGGCATATACAGAAAGACGACAGACCTTTTGTCTCGTCAAGCTGTCGGTCAGCATCCAGGCGAATTGCTTTATGCGGTTTGTTTGGGTTTTTTAGATGCGGAGCAATGAGCCATGTGCCAAAGGGTGATGGAAGAGGTGAGCAGAGTGCCAGATGGAGGCAGGCTGGCATCTGATGTTTGAGAACTGGCGTGACTGTCAGTGGATCTTGACTAGCTTATTTGGTGTCTTGTAGGTCAGAATCAATGTGTGAGGTGGGATATCCGCACCGGAGCGGTCTTTGGCAAGGTGAGACATGACCAGTGTGCTAAATCAGCAATTTACTGACGTGTCATAATATACACATAGCTAGAATCATTACCCTGTTGGTGTTCCGCGGGCGGCGGCCAGGCCTCAGCACAGCAAACTGAAGAGTCTGTCTCCGAGCAGCCTAGGTGAAGGAGCGGGAGAGAGGAAGTGCCACGAGCGGGCTGAGGACTTGGGCAGTATCTTGGTGCCATACTTTTTTCTCTGTGTTTTGGAGAGGTGAAGCCACACAGCAATTGCTAGTCTGAGAAGAGGCAAGTGGCTCATTACGCGGTCCGGCTGGGCTCGAATCGCTGAGGATCATGTGACTACTCGGTTGAGTGTTTGTCTTTGGTCTTTACAGGCACCGTGAGGGCTTTCCTCAAACGGCCGAGGATTTAAGTTGAGTCAACAGAGGAGAGAGGAGCATCAGGGCAGGAACTGCAGAGCGGGTTATGGCTCCAGAGCAGGATGAGTGCTTTATCTCTTGGGTTCTCTCGCTTCTGTAGGGTATGCCAGCTGCAACATCTGATTTTTTTGGGGGGGAGGAGCAGCGTGGCACTTCTGAGGAGTGTGTCATCGTGGCAGTCAATGCCAGCCGGCCTGTCAGTGACTAGCGGTGCTCTGTCTTGCGGGTGATTAAGAGGAACCAGGTGAATGCAGGAGCATCCCAGTTACAGGAAGCGCTGCTGCTGAGCATGGATTCTGGACCCTGCCCTCCGAAGGGTAAGTGGCAAAAGCGGTGGATGGTGTGGGGCCGGGAGGGTGGTTTAACGACTGTTGCGGAGAGGGCTGCTTAGGCTCCGTTATGTCTGGGGGTGGATAGAGGGCCTGGGGTCCAACCCGCAGGATGTGAACTTTCTGGCCTATGTCTGTGTCCTAGCATCATTAGTGTTGTCTGCGTTCGGTCTCCTGTATGGTGCTTTCCGGGGGTCTCTACTGCCCCACGGGCTCTCGGCATTTGGCACCCACCTCAGTAGGTGTCTGTGGGTTCTCTAATGCCTCGCTGCTTTGGCGTAGAGCCCATTGAGCACTTCTCGTCTTGTGATCAGAGCTTAAAGCGCATCTTGCATCACAGAAGTTTCTGGAGGGTCGCCTTTGTGGAGGCGATCTGGGTTGCCATGACAGCTCTGCTCTGGTAAGTTCTGTTTCCACAGAGATCCCCTGCAGCATTTCATCCCTGCACCCTTACGGGTGTAGGTCTTAAAGCCTGGCATTGCATACATCAAATATTCCAGTTCTGTGTTGTGTTCCAGCAGTCTGCATAGGTTTTGGCTACCGTCTGAGACCGCCTCACTTTGTGCTTTGTTTTGTGCCGTATCGCTCCGTGTTTGGTCTCGTATCGTGTCGTAACCCTCCGTGCTCGTATCGACTGCCATTTGAGACACTGTTGCCTCGCCCGGCCCGGCGTAACTTTTTTGTATTGCGCGCGCTCTGTATTTGGGTTCGTATGGCCTCGCGTCACCGTTTGTATTCTGTCGCTCTCCGTTTGAATTTTGTAACGCATCGTTTGGCTCGTACGCTATTGCTCCGCACTAATTTCGACCGACCGCTCGAGTCTATCTCGCATCGTACGGCCCTGCATCACGTTCTGCATCGTATCGTGCCACATTTGAACTTGTATGGCCTCATGTCATAACTTGCTTTGTAGTTGAATTTTGTAACGCATCGGTCGGCTCTGTACGGGTGTTTTACCATATTCCTCCGCGCTCATATCGAGCGCCGCTCAAGACAGTCTTGTGTCATACGGCTCCGTGTCGCGACTTGAATTATATCGTTCCACGTGTATATAGACTGTCCTTTGAGAGACTCTTGGCCCTGTATTGTGTTTGGTCTTCCATTGCAGTGCTCTGTATTGTATTTTGCCTTGACTGCGATCTATGAGCACGTTGCATCGTACAGCATTATGTTTGCACACGCATCGTACGGCTGTCTTTATGTTGGTATCGTATGGCATTGCAGAGCCAGCATAGAGGGTTTAAGTGACCTTGAGGTCTCTGTGTATGTGGGTGGGAGTTGAGCAGATCACAGTTCGTGAGGTAGCATGAGCAAAGTCTCTAAGTTGGCAATGGTTTTCCTGATTTTTTTGCAGGCACCTTGTAGCAAGCCTGTGGAAACGGTTGAGGAATCGAGGTCCGAGGAGCAGCGTGTGACAGGCATCAGAGCGATCTGTCACTTTAGGGCAGATCTAGCATTGCGCTGCTCTGGATTTTCAGGTGCCACAGAGGTCTCTGACTGTGAAGCGTTATCTTTGGAATCAGAGAGGAGCAGATGAGCAGAGCTGCGGAGCTTCGTTCTCTCACAGACAAGGTGTGCGTTCAACAGCTTTGGATTTTGTGTTTGCGAGCGGCAGAGCGGCACGAAGCGATTAACGGCATCTTGCATTTAGTGACACGTCCGCTACCGAGGATGGCCATTGACAATGGACCGTGACCAGAGGCACCACAAAAGCAACGCGGCGCAGCAAAAATCCGCAGGTCGTGGAGACCGAGCGCGTCTAAACGTCGGCGTAACGGGAGGGTAGCTTGCGGGGAATTGGTCTTGTGCGGGCGGAGGGAGCGATACGCATCACGATGCATGTGCTGGCAAAACAGCTCTGGGATGAGTGGGAAGGGTCGTGTGGAACGTCTAGTGTGTGTTCGTAAGCGTACCTTATCAAACATCTCGGTGTGTGTTTTGGCACTTGCATCCAAGGTGCCTCGGGCATACTCACATCCTACTGTGATGTGCGGTAGCCATCAGTCATGCCCACACAGGCTCGAGTCATCGGTCTAGCGCCAATCGACTGCATCTTTTTGTGGTGTGACGTAGAAGCATGATGCTGTCGGTGTAGTTTAGCATAGTAGGTGCTTTTGGTCAGTCTGTCTTGTGGCTGTTGCTCGGGCTTTGCCCTCAGCTCTCACGTCTGACTTTCTTGAGAGTTTTTCCAGGGGTTTATTCCTAGCGGTGGGGTCGTCTTAGGTCTCCAGAGTATGGCATTCTTGCACAGCAGAGCCACGCCAGAGTTTGTGCTGTGCGTCCTCAGCACCATTGTGCTTACCGTCAGGCTCTGTCGGCTTGGCATTAAGTCTCCCCTGTGTGGTATTCTAGCACCTTTAGGTAACGTTTGTGGAGCGTGTATATGTGTATTTGAGGTGGAGCCGCATTGCCTCTGTGTAGTAACTCTTGTCAGGATGGAATAGTCAAAGCACAGGAGGATAATGTGTCAATTAGCATGGCCTGTTTGGGTGGAGGTTGTATGGCCCGCTTCTGGGGGCAGCCAGTAGCTATCGGCAAGCGGGCCGTAGAGTCTCTTACGTAGCATTTTGCAGGAGGCACGGGGTGACGCGTGTCCCCGGGGCATATTCTCGAGCCGATCGTGCCAGAGCGGACAATTCAAAGGGAAGAGGAGCAGCAGGGGCACACCTAGGGAAGCATCTTTCTTGGTTTCTGGTTACAAAGGCTGATGCTATAGAATCATGTGGAGCGGTGATGTCTAGAGGGATGTGGTGAGGCAGTTCCCGGCATGATTGGGGTGGACCCCTTAGATATGGGGTGATCTGCCATCGTGGTTGGTGGGTGGTGAAACGGACACGTTGGAGGTGGGGGGGTGGGGGGTGGGTCTAACCTGGTATGTGTGGCTTTTTTGTTTTAGGTTATATGTAATACAGACAGGAGATCAATTTTTTATTTAAAAAAAAAAAACAACAAACCCCAGCCGGGCGATTTTTTTTTTTTTTTCCCTCGGCTGGGGTTTTTTTTCCCCAGTCCCGGCCGCTCTGCGAGGCGATGTTCATCGCCAATGTTTGGACGCAGGTCGTGCTCGGGCCAGGGTTTTTGCAGGCAGGGTGATCGGTTTTTGAGGCTCCCGGAAGCGGCGTTCCCGAGGAGCCCCGTAGATGTGGGCCACGGCTCATTGCGGCAGGCAGGCGGCAGAACGGATGAGCCGAGAGTCAGGGGTGGTTTGTGTGATAGCCAAATGGGCGGTGTTTTGAATGTGTTTTAACACTGTATGATTTGTGTTTGTGTATGTTTTTCTAATTTGTCCTTGCAGCTTGTAAGTGGAAGAGAGATTTTTTTAGACATGTAGAGAATAAGCAAACTAGAATCCCAGCTGAGGTTATTCTTGAGGGGTTCAGGCTGAGGTTTTTGCAGGCAGGGTGACTTTTTCAAGGCTCTTGCGGAATGCCGTTCCTGGGGAACGTTCCTCTGGAACGTGGTTGGTGCCTGTCGTTGCAGGACAGTATGTTGTTAAGCTGCCGGTTGCGGTCGCAGGGTGTGGGGGGTCATCGGCTGTTATTGAAAAGGACCGGATTGTGAAGCAGGGAGGCCTAACTGTATTTTGTATTAGTAGCATTGTAAATTCTTTTGACGGGTGTTGTGGTTTGTGATGTAATGTTGTTTGTCAATTGTTGTTTTAGCAGGGCCCATCGGGACGAGCGGAACGGTCTCACGCTCTGCCTGGGAATACCGATCGCGGAGACGTCGCCTCAGAGATGAAAACAGATATGTGTGAAGCAACAGACGGAGTACCTAATGGGAATGAGAATCGTGCAAGCCACTACAGGAAGAATCACAGGCACTAAATCGTTGCAACTGCTATTAACGTAAGGATGAGTTTTTAGAGGTTGTGTGTGTGTGTATAAGAAGCACGAGTGAAAACTGAGTAAATGTTCAAGTAATTGCTACCCTTATGGTAAGGAAGAAAGTATTTTTAATATTGGTAGTACAAGTAAATTTTTGAGGCCAGGTGTAAATAATGCTGTTAGAAGGCTTGCTTGGAGTTAGTTGTGGGTCAATGGAAACACACCAAAAAAAAAAATTAACAGAACCACTCTAGGCAGTAAAGCATCCCAATCAAAATCACTGTGGTAACGGAAAAAGGAAACGACAGTACAAAGCTAAGCGAGCGTCTGTCACGCACACAGGTAAACAGAGGCGCCGGGGAAAAGAAAGAGGAGAACTTGTGCAGGCATAGGCAGCTCTCAACTGGGACTCCCAAAGTAATGGAAATAAAGTTTGTAAGTGATTCTTTGAGCGAAAGAATCTCCTGCAGCTCTGGGAGAGTTGTTAACTGCTACGCGTACCTCTAGATAGTGATATGTTAAAAGGAAGCATGTGCATTACTAGCTGTGTAAAGTAGATTTTTGTAAATTTGCATAGTTTTAAAGAAATGTAGATGACTACTTGAGCATAACTGGTGTCCAAAGAAAACAGCACTGTTAGACAATAGCGGGATGGAATTACATCTGAGGAGTAAGAGAAGGAGAATGTCAAGCTTAGGCAGTAATGGTGGAATGTTACATCAGTGTATAAAATCACCTTAACTGCTGTGAGAGCTCCTAATGATAGTTGAAAGAGTACTTCTTAGACCCCCAGAGGTAGGTAGAAAAATGTCCAACCAATAAAGATTAATTTGCTCTCTTGTGTTCTCTCGATTTTTTTTTTTTGTCTGTCTCTGCCTTTTGTCTGTGTCTTTGTTGCCCTTGCATCTTTTTTGTTGGTCTTTCTCAGGCTTGTTTTTGTGTGTGTCTCATGTTTTGTTTTACATTTTTTCTGCATAGTTTTGTCTTTGGGGTTTTTTGGTTTCTGTCATCTTGTCTGTGAATTCAGTTGGTTTGGTGTCTTGTCATTGATTTAGGGGATTTTTTTTTTGGTGTCTGTCTTTTTGTCTTTCATGTTCTTATGTTTGAGGCAGACATCAATGAAAACATGATTTAGCAGCAGTAGAAAATGGCACCTCCCTGGGACTAATTATTCATTTAAATGAATAATATATTAAACTTCAACAAATTGCTCCCAGGGAGGTGCCATTTTCTACTGCTGCACCAGACTTATTATATTTCGATTTTTTTATACTGACCAAGAAACACACCCTAGGTATACATAGTACCCCGTATTCCAGTTGGGAGTAATCCACAAGCAATCCACACCATAACAATTATGCATTACTCCCAATTAGAATATAGGGTAACCTCCAACTACACAAATACGTCAATTATGTATGCAAATGAGGTACCTTTTTCATTTCCTTTCACACTCCAGAACACCACACGACGACGCATCTCTCTACGCTCCCAAACCACGAACTAACACCCAAGCTCCATCTCTCTGTACGACGGGCCACCCCAGCCAGCCGACAGATCTGTCTCTACACCCCCGGAGGACTTCGGCGACCGCAAATGGCTGCCCAGCTCCACCTCGATGCACCATGGACCTCCGTAGCCCTCCCGGAGGACTGCTCGCTGATACGGAAGTCCTCCGGGGCCCGGAAGTGCCCCTCTGCTCGCCCCGGAGGACTGCTCGCCGATACGGAAGTCCTCCGGGGCCCGGAAGTCCCCCTCTGCTCGCCGCGGAGGGTTAGGACCTGACGTTACGTGGTTCCCGGCTAGGGTTTAGGGCATTAGCGTTGGGTTTGGGGTTAGGGTTAGGGTCGTTAGGGTTAGGGGGTTAGGGCCGTTAGGGTTAGGGCCATTAGGGTTAGGGGTTGGGGTTCGGGTTGTTAGCGGTTGGGGTTAGGGTGGTTACGGTAAGGGTTGGGGTGGGGTTGGGGTTGGGGTTAGGGGGTTGGGGTTAGGGGTTAGGGTTGGGGTTAGGGTTGGGGTTAGGGGGTTAGGGGGTTGGGGTTGGGGGGGGTTGGGTGTGGGTTGGGGGTGGGGGTTAGGGTTAGGCGGTTGGGGTTGGGGGGGGTTGGGTGTGGGTTGGGGGTGGGGGTTAGGGTTAGGGGGTTGGGGTTAGGGGGTTCGGGTAAGGGTTGGGATTAGGGGTTAGGGGGTTAGGGTTAGGGGGTTGGGGTTAGGGGTTAGGGGGTTAGGCTTAGAGGGTTAGGCTTAGGGGGTTGGGGTTAGGGGTTAGGGGGTTAGGGTTAGGGGGTTAGGGTTAGGGGGTTGGGGTTAGGGGTTAGGGTTAGGGGGTTAGGCTTAGGGGGCTGGGGTTAGGGTGGGGGTTAGGGTTAGGGGGTTAGGGTCAGGGGGTTGGGGTTAGGGGGTTCGGGTAAGGGTTGGGGTTAAGGGTTAGGATTAGGGGGTTAGGGTTGGGGTTGGGCTTAGGGGGTTAGGGTTAGGGGTTAGGGTTTAGGGGTTAGGGTTTAGGGGTTAGGGTTAGGGGTTAGTGGTTGGGGTTAGGGGTTAGGGTTAGGGGTTAGTGGTTGGGGTTAGGGGTTAGGCTTAGGGGTTAGGGTTGTGGTTAGGTGTTAGGGTTAGGGGGTGGGGGTTAGGAGGTTGGGGTTAGGGGTTAGGGTTAGGGGGTTTGGGTTAGGGTTAGGGGGTTAGGGTTAGGGGGTTAGGGTTTAGGGGTTAGGGTTAGGGGTTAGGGTTATGGTTTAGGGTTAGGGGTTAGGGTTAGGGCATTAGGGTTATGCGGGAGAAGGATGGACTTCACAACTCTATGAGAGTTATATTCCAAAGCCGTTTATTGTCTTGTCTGACTCCAATATATATCATAGTCTTTGTTTAGTCACTGCGTACAGACTCATGATTGGTTACAGCTTGTTACACACATTATTGCAATTGGTTATATACAAAATATCACGCGCTGTCCACGCGCCTCTCACACAGTCAGGATTCGCCGCCTGCAGGTGTTCCTGCACTCCTTTGCTGCTGCTTAGTTGTTTTCCACAGCTCCTTCTCCTCAAGGCCGAGCCGAGCAGATATCCAGCTGTTTACCAGCTTCTCAGTGCCACAGCTCCTTCTTCTTAAGGTCGAGCCGTGCAGATCAACACCACAGCTCCTTCTCCTTAAGGTCGAGCCCTTGCAGGGTGATCCCAACATCTCCCCCTTTTTGTTTATCTATAAACAAAACCTGATGGATCATTTGCAACCCAACGACTGTGAGGAAGATGGACCATCTGTGCATTCTTGTATCGTCCTGTGCCGTGAACTCAGCCCAGCAGTCGGTAGGTGCCAGCTTTACGTGGGCGTCCCCACGGAGGCAACGGTGGCCTTGCCGTACACCGATCCCCCTGCTCTTCGGGAAATCCCGGTATTTATACCTTTGCCAAGGAACGAGTTTCGACACACGTGGCCAGCGAGTGTCAGAACATGCCTCGGTTGCCACCTCTCAACACAGGGAGCCTATGGCGCATGTGCCCGCTGGCCAGACGTGCTGCACGCGCCACAGCCACCCCGTCTGTTGGTTCGTAGGTTTTGTTTACACGGCATCTTGCCATAATCCAGCAGTCACATATCAACTATGCTTAAATTAATAGCAGAATGTTACAAGGCAAACAATTCTAGCTGTACTACTCCTAGCGATAGAAGCTACTTCTAGTGATGGAAAAAGTGCTTGTATAAGCTATGAAAACCAATATTGTATCTTACCAAAGGATTTGTAGTTCTAGAGCGGTTTGCCCTAAAAGCTTTCCATGTTCCTCTCATGATACTGCTAATTTCAGTGTGATTTACCCATACATTTTCTTTTGGCTGAGGTAGCATCCAGATTGCGATGACACCTGGTAGTGTCAAGATGTGTCCGACGACGACGATGGTGACTGTTTCACCCATGGTTTTACCCATTTTGCGGGTACCAAACAAGTTCCAGAATCTGTAATGACACAAGCATAACCTCGTCCCCAGGTTAGCAGTTGAAAAGGTCCTTCCCACATATTCTTTTCCAAATTTTTAACTTTTACTTGCACATTTTGTGTTAACGCAAACAGACTTCCTGTCATTCCTTTTACATGTTTCTCCTTCTGCTAGACGGAAATAATTTAACACATATAAGGCTTTATTCAAACGTTCTTGGGGTGGTGTGGTAGCCTCTCCCCCTTTTTGTTTTTGCAATAAACACTTCAGGGAATGATTCATTCGTTCAACAATAGCTTGTCCAGTTGGGGGATGTGGTATTCCAGTAACATGCGTCACTCCCCATTGAGCAAGAAATGGTTGGCTTGACTGGGCTACATAACAAGGACCATTATCGGTTTTAATTTGTAGGGGTATACCATGGGCTGCGAATGCAGCTCGCAAATGCTTTTGTACATGCCTACTAGTTTCTCCTGTTTGTGCAGTGGCCCAAACTACTGCAGAATAGCAATCAATTGAAACATGAACATATTTAAATCTTCCAAAGTCAGCAACATGTGTCACATCCATCTGCCATAGTTGTAGCGAAGGCAATCCTCCGGGACTAACCGTAATCGCGATTCCTGGGCCTATTTGTTGACAATCAGCACAAGTCTGTATAATAGCTCTAGCGTCACCTGCACTTAGATTAAATTGTCTCGCTAAAACTTTGGCAGATTGATGGAAAAAGGCATGAGAGGCTTGCGCTTGACCTAAACAGTCCGGAGCAGGTCCAGCCCATACTGCGGCAGTCAGCCGATCAGCTCTTGCATTTCCTTCCACCAATTCCCCTGGAAGGTTGGTATGGCTGCGTATATGCATAACGTAATAAGGGTGTCGTCTTTTCTGCAATAAAAACCAAAGCGTTCTAAATTGTTGGTATAGCTGTTCCTGCTCTACCTGTCTGAGGATTCAACCTTCCAATCTTTGGAGTACTCCAACTACATATAAAGAATCAGTAATTATATTCACAGGTTCTTCAGACCATAATTTAAAGGCTTCAATTACTGCCTGTAGTTCTACCCTTTGAACTGATCCTGGCACGACAAGTACCCGTTCTTTCCATTCTCCGTGCTCTCGCCGTACTATTGCTGCCTTGCCTGTTTTCCCACCACCATCCATAAATACTGTAGCACCTTGAACTGGATATTGACTACACTTTGATTTTTTTCTACTTCATGTTTGTGGGGGTTTTTTTGTTTTTTTTTTTTTTTTAAAGGTAAACATTTTGTGTGATGGATAATGAATCTAAATGTCACCCTCAAATTCTGCTAATGCAGTTTGCAAGGGAACAGAGTGCTGCAAAGCCCAAGTTGAATATTCTTGTTGTAATGCTACTAAAATCGTTTTCAGGTCCTTTGCCGATATATCAATAATTCTGTTGCGCCCTTTCATAATCAAATTTGCAAAACACTCTACTTTCGTGGTGATGGTTTTTCTGTGCTACTGAGGCAAAAAGACCCACTCTAAAATTTTCAATGGGTCCGCTTTTGATTCTAGCTTTGTTATCCACTGTATTATAAGCGCA
The DNA here is from genome assembly GCF_964289735.1 of Phaethon aethereus. Classification (NCBI taxonomy): domain Eukaryota; kingdom Metazoa; phylum Chordata; class Aves; order Phaethontiformes; family Phaethontidae; genus Phaethon; species Phaethon aethereus. The sequence goes on along the minus strand of NW_028114092.1, from coordinate 72,180 downwards.
TAGGGATGTCGCTCATGATTGATTACTGCCAAAGTGATCCCTATCAAGGGGTCTATCCTAGAACTAAATGCTTGAGTTACCTTTTCAGAAATGTTTGCTACTGCTTCCCAGGCTTCCTTGGTCAATTGCCGAGGAGAGTTCAACCTGCTATCCCCTCGCAAGAGCTGAACCAGGGGCTCCATATCTTGGTTTGTGATCCCACAAATCGGTCGAATCCAGTTAACGTCTCCTACCAATTTTTGTACATCATTTAATGTTTTAATCTGAATTCTTAATTCAACCTTCTGGGGGGTTACCGACGTTTCAGTGATCATCCACCCCAAGTACCTCCAAGGCACTTCAGCTTGTATCTTTTCTGGTGCCACTTGCAGCCCACTTTGTCTGAAAAGCTCAACGAGCTTTGCAATTATAGCTTAGAGCTCGCATTTGTCTGGCATGCAGCGCATCGTAGATGTTTGAATGGTCATCTCTTGCAGTGTTGGGCTAGGTGGTGCCTGCAGCTCCACTGTTGAGAGCTCTGTTTGCACGGAGTTGGCTTTTGGGCTTTCATCCCCATGTCCTTAACAGTCTTAGGTCTTAAAGCTCAGCTTCTCATGCATCCTTCGTTCTGGTTTTGACGTGAGCTTTCTCTCTCGGGCCACAGCCATCGCCTCTCTTTCCTGGGGCTGCTCTAAAGCATCCGCACCTGTGTGGTGTCACAGGGTTTCTCTGCCGGCATCATCGTCTGTATGGGAGTCATCCTTGTCGCTTGCCATCTTCTTGTGCCTCCGTCATGTTTGTGGCGTCCATGCTCGGCGTTGCTGTGTGGTTGGAGCTGCCCTGCCCAGGGGTGTAGAAACACTAAAGATGTGGGTAGCATAGCTTTACAGTGGTGTGATATTATGTTGACGTGCCCTGATAGTTCTGGAAAGCACTGTATGGTCTATCTCTGGACAAGTAGCTGTAGATAGCTGGAACAGAGTTATTTTCATCATGTTTTCCAGGTGCCAGAGCTTGGACTCTGGCCTTCTGGGAGCAGCGGTTTCTGTGGTGGTCAAGTGGGTCAAAGCTTGCATGTGCCTTAGCTTGTATACGTGGGGCTCAATACCTGGGCTTTGTTTTTTTGGTTTTTTTTTAGATCTATCTAGAAGGCATATACAGAAAGACGACAGACCTTTTGTCTCGTCAAGCTGTCGGTCAGCATCCAGGCGAATTGCTTTATGCGGTTTGTTTGGGTTTTTTAGATGCAGAGCAATGAGCCATGTGCCAAAGGGTGATGGAAGAGGTGAGCAGAGTGCCAGATGGAGGCAGGCTGGCATCTGATGTTTGAGAACTGGCGTGACTGTCAGTGGATCTTGACTAGCTTATTTGGTGTCTTGTAGGTCAGAATCAATGTGTGAGGTGGGATATCCGCACCGGAGCGGTCTTTGGCAAGGTGAGACATGACCAGTGTGCTAAATCAGCAATTTACTGACGTGTCATAATATACACGTAGCTAGAATCATTACCCTGTTGGTGTTCCGCGGGCGGCGGCCAGGCCTCAGCACAGCAAACTGAAGAGTCTGTCTCCGAGCAGCCTAGGTGAAGGAGCGGGAGAGAGGAAGTGCCACGAGCGGGCTGAGGACTTGGGCAGTATCTTGGTGCCATACTTTTTTCTCTGTGTTTTGGAGAGGTGAAGCCACACAGCAATTGCTAGTCTGAGAAGAGGCAAGTGGCTCATTACGCGGTCCGGCTGGGCTCGAATCGCTGAGGATCATGTGACTACTCGGTTGAGTGTTTGTCTTTGGTCTTTACAGGCACCGTGAGGGCTTTCCTCAAACGGCCGAGGATTTAAGTTGAGTCAACAGAGGAGAGAGGAGCATCAGGGCAGGAACTGCAGAGCGGGTTATGGCTCCAGAGCAGGATGAGTGCTTTATCTCTTGGGTTCTCTCGCTTCTGTAGGATATGCCAGCTGCAACATCTGATTTTTTTGGGGGGGAGGAGCAGCGTGGCACTTCTGAGGAGTGTGTCATCGTGGCAGTCAATGCCAGCCGGCCTGTCAGTGACTAGCGGTGCTCTGTCTTGCGGGTGATTAAGAGGAACCAGGTGAATGCAGGAGCATCCCAGTTACAGGAAGCGCTGCTGCTGAGCATGGATTCTGGACCCTGCCCTCCGAAGGGTAAGTGGCAAAAGCGGTGGATGGTGTGGGGCCGGGAGGGTGGTTTAACGACTGTTGCGGAGAGGGCTGCTTAGGCTCCGTTATGTCTGGGGGTGGATAGAGGGCCTGGGGTCCAACCCGCAGGATGTGAACTTTCTGGCCTATGTCTGTGTCCTAGCATCATTAGTGTTGTCTGCGTTCGGTCTCCTGTATGGTGCTTTCCGGGGGTCTCTACTGCCCCACGGGCTCTCGGCATTTGGCACCCACCTCAGTAGGTGTCTGTGGGTTCTCTAATGCCTCGCTGCTTTGGCGTAGAGCCCATTGAGCACTTCTCGTCTTGTGATCAGAGCTTAAAGCGCATCTTGCATCACAGAAGTTTCTGGAGGGTCGCCTTTGTGGAGGCGATCTGGGTTGCCATGACAGCTCTGCTCTGGTAAGTTCTGTTTCCACAGAGATCCCCTGCAGCATTTCATCCCTGCACCCTTACGGGTGTAGGTCTTAAAGCCTGGCATTGCATACATCAAATATTCCAGTTCTGTGTTGTGTTCCAGCAGTCTGCATAGGTTTTGGCTACCGTCTGAGACCGCCTCACTTTGTGCTTTGTTTTGTGCCGTATCGCTCCGTGTTTGGTCTCGTATCGTGTCGTAACCCTCCGTGCTCGTATCGACTGCCATTTGAGACACTGTTGCCTCGCCCGGCCCGGCGTAACTTTTTTGTATTGCGCGCGCTCTGTATTTGGGTTCGTATGGCCTCGCGTCACCGTTTGTATTCTGTCGCTCTCCGTTTGAATTTTGTAACGCATCGTTTGGCTCGTACGCTATTGCTCCGCACTAATTTCGACCGACCGCTCGAGTCTATCTCGCATCGTACGGCCCTGCATCACGTTCTGCATCGTATCGTGCCACATTTGAACTTGTATGGCCTCATGTCATAACTTGCTTTGTAGTTGAATTTTGTAACGCATCGGTCGGCTCTGTACGGGTGTTTTACCATATTCCTCCGCGCTCATATCGAGCGCCGCTCAAGACAGTCTTGTGTCATACGGCTCCGTGTCGCGACTTGAATTATATCGTTCCACGTGTATATAGACTGTCCTTTGAGAGACTCTTGGCCCTGTATTGTGTTTGGTCTTCCATTGCAGTGCTCTGTATTGTATTTTGCCTTGACTGCGATCTATGAGCACGTTGCATCGTACAGCATTATGTTTGCACACGCATCGTACGGCTGTCTTTATGTTGGTATCGTATGGCATTGCAGAGCCAGCATAGAGGGTTTAAGTGACCTTGAGGTCTCTGTGTATGTGGGTGGGAGTTGAGCAGATCACAGTTCGTGAGGTAGCATGAGCAAAGTCTCTAAGTTGGCAATGGTTTTCCTGATTTTTTTGCAGGCACCTTGTAGCAAGCCTGTGGAAACGGTTGAGGAATCGAGGTCCGAGGAGCAGCGTGTGACAGGCATCAGAGCGATCTGTCACTTTAGGGCAGATCTAGCATTGCGCTGCTCTGGATTTTCAGGTGCCACAGAGGTCTCTGACTGTGAAGCGTTATCTTTGGAATCAGAGAGGAGCAGATGAGCAGAGCTGCGGAGCTTCGTTCTCTCACAGACAAGGTGTGCGTTCAACAGCTTTGGATTTTGTGTTTGCGAGCGGCAGAGCGGCACGAAGCGATTAACGGCATCTTGCATTTAGTGACACGTCCGCTACGGAGGATGGCCATTGACAATGGACCGTGACCAGAGGCACCACAAAAGCAACGCGGCGCAGCAAAAATCCGCAGGTCGTGGAGACCGAGCGCGTCTAAACGTCGGCGTAACGGGAGGGTAGCTTGCGGGGAATTGGTCTTGTGCGGGCGGAGGGAGCGATACGCATCACGATGCATGTGCTGGCAAAACAGCTCTGGGATGAGTGGGAAGGGTCGTGTGGAACGTCTAGTGTGTGTTCGTAAGCGTACCTTATCAAACATCTCGGTGTGTGTTTTGGCACTTGCATCCAAGGTGCCTCGGGCATACTCACATCCTACTGTGATGTGCGGTAGCCATCAGTCATGCCCACACAGGCTCGAGTCATCGGTCTAGCGCCAATCGACCGCATCTTTTTGTGGTGTGACGTAGAAGCATGATGCTGTCGGTGTAGTTTAGCATAGTAGGTGCTTTTGGTCAGTCTGTCTTGTGGCTGTTGCTCGGGCTTTGCCCTCAGCTCTCACGTCTGACTTTCTTGAGGGTTTTTCCAGGGGTTTATTCCTAGCGGTGGGGTCGTCTTAGGTCTCCAGAGTATGGCATTCTTGCACAGCAGAGCCACGCCAGAGTTTGTGCTGTGCGTCCTCAGCACCATTGTGCTTACCGTCAGGCTCTGTCGGCTTGGCATTAAGTCTCCCCTGTGTGGTATTCTAGCACCTTTAGGTAACGTTTGTGGAGCGTGTATATGTGTATTTGAGGTGGAGCCGCATTGCCTCTGTGTAGTAACTCTTGTCAGGATGGAATAGTCAAAGCACAGGAGGATAATGTGTCAATTAGCATGGCCTGTTTGGGTGGAGGTTGTATGGCCCGCTTCTGGGGGCAGCCAGTAGCTATCGGCAAGCGGGCCGTAGAGTCTCTTACGTAGCATTTTGCAGGAGGCACGGGGTGACGCGTGTCCCCGGGGCATATTCTCGAGCCGATCGTGCCAGAGCGGACAATTCAAAGGGAAGAGGAGCAGCAGGGGCACACCTAGGGAAGCATCTTTCTTGGTTTCTGGTTACAAAGGCTGATGCTATAGAATCATGTGGAGCGGTGATGTCTAGAGGGATGTGGTGAGGCAGTTCCCGGCATGATTGGGGTGGACCCCTTAGATATGGGGTGATCTGCCATCGTGGTTGGTGGGTGGTGAAACGGACACGTTGGAGGTGGGGGGGTGGGGGGTGGGTCTAACCTGGTATGTGTGGCTTTTTTGTTTTAGGTTATATGTAATACAGACAGGAGATCAATTTTTTATTTAAAAAAAAAAAACAACAAACCCCAGCCGGGCGATTTTTTTTTTTTTTTCCCTCGGCTGGGGTTTTTTTTCCCCAGTCCCGGCCGCTCTGCGAGGCGATGTTCATCGCCAATGTTTGGACGCAGGTCGTGCTCGGGCCGGGGTTTTTGCAGGCAGGGTGATCGGTTTTTGAGGCTCCCGGAAGCGGCGTTCCCGAGGAGCCCCGTAGATGTGGGCCACGGCTCATTGCGGCAGGCAGGCGGCAGAACGGATGAGCCGAGAGTCAGGGGTGGTTTGTGTGATAGCCAAATGGGCGGTGTTTTGAATGTGTTTTAACACTGTATGATTTGTGTTTGTGTATGTTTTTCTAATTTGTCCTTGCAGCTTGTAAGTGGAAGAGAGATTTTTTTAGACATGTAGAGAATAAGCAAACTAGAATCCCAGCTGAGGTTATTCTTGAGGGGTTCAGGCTGAGGTTTTTGCAGGCAGGGTGACTTTTTCAAGGCTCTTGCGGAATGCCGTTCCTGGGGAACGTTCCTCTGGAACGTGGTTGGTGCCTGTCGTTGCAGGACAGTATGTTGTTAAGCTGCCGGTTGCGGTCGCAGGGTGTGGGGGGTCATCGGCTGTTATTGAAAAGGACCGGATTGTGAAGCAGGGAGGCCTAACTGTATTTTGTATTAGTAGCATTGTAAATTCTTTTGACGGGTGTTGTGGTTTGTGATGTAATGTTGTTTGTCAATTGTTGTTTTAGCAGGGCCCATCGGGACGAGCGGAACGGTCTCACGCTCTGCCTGGGAATACCGATCGCGGAGACGTCGCCTCAGAGATGAAAACAGATATGTGTGAAGCAACAGACGGAGTACCTAATGGGAATGAGAATCGTGCAAGCCACTACAGGAAGAATCACAGGCACTAAATCGTTGCAACTGCTATTAACGTAAGGATGAGTTTTTAGAGGTTGTGTGTGTGTGTATAAGAAGCACGAGTGAAAACTGAGTAAATGTTCAAGTAATTGCTACCCTTATGGTAAGGAAGAAAGTATTTTTAATATTGGTAGTACAAGTAAATTTTTGAGGCCAGGTGTAAATAATGCTGTTAGAAGGCTTGCTTGGAGTTAGTTGTGGGTCAATGGAAACACACCAAAAAAAAAAATTAACAGAACCACTCTAGGCAGTAAAGCATCCCAATCAAAATCACTGTGGTAACGGAAAAAGGAAACGACAGTACAAAGCTAAGCGAGCGTCTGTCACGCACACAGGTAAACAGAGGCGCCGGGGAAAAGAAAGAGGAGAACTTGTGCAGGCATAGGCAGCTCTCAACTGGGACTCCCAAAGTAATGGAAATAAAGTTTGTAAGTGATTCTTTGAGCGAAAGAATCTCCTGCAGCTCTGGGAGAGTTGTTAACTGCTACGCGTACCTCTAGATAGTGATATGTTAAAAGGAAGCATGTGCATTACTAGCTGTGTAAAGTAGATTTTTGTAAATTTGCATAGTTTTAAAGAAATGTAGATGACTACTTGAGCATAACTGGTGTCCAAAGAAAACAGCACTGTTAGACAATAGCGGGATGGAATTACATCTGAGGAGTAAGAGAAGGAGAATGTCAAGCTTAGGCAGTAATGGTGGAATGTTACATCAGTGTATAAAATCACCTTAACTGCTGTGAGAGCTCCTAATGATAGTTGAAAGAGTACTTCTTAGACCCCCAGAGGTAGGTAGAAAAATGTCCAACCAATAAAGATTAATTTGCTCTCTTGTGTTCTCTCGATTTTTTTTTTTTGTCTGTCTCTGCCTTTTGTCTGTGTCTTTGTTGCCCTTGCATCTTTTTTGTTGGTCTTTCTCAGGCTTGTTTTTGTGTGTGTCTCATGTTTTGTTTTACATTTTTTCTGCATAGTTTTGTCTTTGGGGTTTTTTGGTTTCTGTCATCTTGTCTGTGAATTCAGTTGGTTTGGTGTCTTGTCATTGATTTAGGGGATTTTTTTTTTGGTGTCTGTCTTTTTGTCTTTCATGTTCTTATGTTTGAGGCAGACATCAATGAAAACATGATTTAGCAGCAGTAGAAAATGGCACCTCCCTGGGACTAATTATTCATTTAAATGAATAATATATTAAACTTCAACAAATTGCTCCCAGGGAGGTGCCATTTTCTACTGCTGCACCAGACTTATTATATTTCGATTTTTTTATACTGACCAAGAAACACACCCTAGGTATACATAGTACCCCGTATTCCAGTTGGGAGTAATCCACAAGCAATCCACACCATAACAATTATGCATTACTCCCAATTAGAATATAGGGTAACCTCCAACTACACAAATACGTCAATTATGTATGCAAATGAGGTACCTTTTTCATTTCCTTTCACACTCCAGAACACCACACGACGACGCATCTCTCTACGCTCCCAAACCACGAACTAACACCCAAGCTCCATCCCTCTGTACGACGGGCCACCCCAGCCAGCCGACAGATCTGTCTCTACACCCCCGGAGGACTTCGGCGACCGCAAATGGCTGCCCAGCTCCACCTCGATGCACCATGGGCCTCCGTAGCCCTCCCGGAGGACTGCTCGCTGATACGGAAGTCCTCCGGGGCCCGGAAGTGCCCCTCTGCTCGCCCCGGAGGACTGCTCGCCGATACGGAAGTCCTCCGGGGCCCGGAAGTCCCCCTCTGCTCGCCGCGGAGGGTTAGGACCTGACGTTACGTGGTTCCCGGCTAGGGTTTAGGGCATTAGCGTTGGGTTTGGGGTTAGGGTTAGGGTCGTTAGGGTTAGGGGGTTAGGGCCGTTAGGGTTAGGGCCATTAGGGTTAGGGGTTGGGGTTCGGGTTGTTAGCGGTTGGGGTTAGGGTGGTTACGGTAAGGGTTGGGGTGGGGTTGGGGTTGGGGTTAGGGGGTTGGGGTTAGGGGTTAGGGTTGGGGTTAGGGTTGGGGTTAGGGGGTTAGGGGGTTGGGGTTGGGGGGGGTTGGGTGTGGGTTGGGGGTGGGGGTTAGGGTTAGGCGGTTGGGGTTGGGGGGGGTTGGGTGTGGGTTGGGGGTGGGGGTTAGGGTTAGGGGGTTGGGGTTAGGGGGTTCGGGTAAGGGTTGGGATTAGGGGTTAGGGGGTTAGGGTTAGGGGGTTGGGGTTAGGGGTTAGGGGGTTAGGCTTAGAGGGTTAGGCTTAGGGGGTTGGGGTTAGGGGTTAGGGGGTTAGGGTTAGGGGGTTAGGGTTAGGGGGTTGGGGTTAGGGGTTAGGGTTAGGGGGTTAGGCTTAGGGGGCTGGGGTTAGGGTGGGGCTTAGGGTTAGGGGGTTAGGGTCAGGGGGTTGGGGTTAGGGGGTTCGGGTAAGGGTTGGGGTTAGGGGTTAGGATTAGGGGGTTAGGGTTGGGGTTGGGCTTAGGGGGTTAGGGTTAGGGTTTAGGGTGGGGGTTAGGGTTTAGGGGTTAGGGTTTAGGGGTTAGGGTTAGGGGTTAGTGGTTGGGGTTAGGGGATTAGGGTTAGGGGTTAGTGGTTGGGGTTAGGGGTTAGGCTTAGGGGTTAGGGTTGTGGTTAGGTGTTAGGGTTAGGGGGTGGGGGTTAGGCGGTTGGGGTTAGGGGTTAGGGTTAGGGGGTTTGGGTTAGGGTGGGGGTTAGGGTTAGGGGGTTAGGGTTTAGGGGTTAGGGTTAGGGGTTAGGGTTATGGTTTAGGGTTAGGGGTTAGGGTTAGGGCATTAGGGTTATGCGGGAGAAGGATGGACTTCACAACTCTATGAGAGTTATATTCCAAAGCCGTTTATTGTCTTGTCTGACTCCAATATATATCATAGTCTTTGTTTAGTCACTGCGTACAGACTCATGATTGGTTACAGCTTGTTACACACATTATTGCAATTGGTTATATACAAAATATCACGCGCTGTCCACGCGCCTCTCACACAGTCAGGATTCGCCGCCTGCAGGTGTTCCTGCACTCCTTTGCTGCTGCTTAGTTGTTTTCCACAGCTCCTTCTCCTCAAGGCCGAGCCGAGCAGATATCCAGCTGTTTACCAGCTTCTCAGTGCCACAGCTCCTTCTTCTTAAGGTCGAGCCGTGCAGATCAACACCACAGCTCCTTCTCCTTAAGGTCGAGCCCTTGCAGGGTGATCCCAACATCTCCCCCTTTTTGTTTATCTATAAACAAAACCTGATGGATCATTTGCAACCCAACGACTGTGAGGAAGATGGACCATCTGTGCATTCTTGTATCGTCCTGTGCCGTGAACTCAGCCCAGCAGTCGGTAGGTGCCAGCTTTACGTGGGCGTCCCCACGGAGGCAACGGTGGCCTTGCCGTACACCGATCCCCCTGCTCTTCGGGAAATCCCGGTATTTATACCTTTGCCAAGGAACGAGTTTCGACACACGTGGCCAGCGAGTGTCAGAACATGCCTCGGTTGCCACCTCTCAACACAGGGAGCCTATGGCGCATGTGCCCGCTGGCCAGACGTGCTGCACGCGCCACAGCCACCCCGTCTGTTGGTTCGTAGGTTTTGTTTACACGGCATCTTGCCATAATCCAGCAGTCACATATCAACTATGCTTAAATTAATAGCAGAATGTTACAAGGCAAACAATTCTAGCTGTACTACTCCTAGAGATAGAAGCTACTTCTAGTGATGGAAAAAGTGCTTGTATAAAGCTATGAAAACCAATATTGTATCTTACCAAAGGATTTGTAGTTCTAGAGCGGTTTGCCCTAAAAGCTTTCCATGTTCCTCTCATGATACTGCTAATTTCAGTGTGATTTACCCATACATTTTCTTTTGGCTGAGGTGGCATCCAGATTGCGATGACACCTGGTAGTGTCAAGATGTGTCCGACGACGACGATGGTGACTGTTTCACCCATGGTTTTACCCATTTTGCGGGTACCAAACAAGTTCCAGAATCTGTAATGACACAAGCATAACCTCGTCCCCAGGTTAGCAGTTGAAAAGGTCCTTCCCACATATTCTTTTCCAAATTTTTAACTTTTACTTGCACATTTTGTGTTAACGCAAACAGACTTCCTGTCATTCCTTTTACATGTTTCTCCTTCTGCTAGACGGAAATAATTTAACACATATAAGGCTTTATTCAAACGTTCTTGGGGTGGTGTGGTAGCCTCTCCCCCTTTTTGTTTTTGCAATAAACACTTCAGGGAATGATTCATTCGTTCAACAATAGCTTGTCCAGTTGGGGGATGTGGTATTCCAGTAACATGCGTCACTGCCCATTGAGCAAGAAATGGTTGGCTTGACTGGGCTACATAACAAGGACCATTATCGGTTTTAATTTGTAGGGGTATACCATGGGCTGCGAATGCAGCTCGCAAATGCTTTTGTACATGCCTACTAGTTTCTCCTGTTTGTGCAGTGGCCCAAACTACTGCAGAATAGCAATCAATTGAAACATGAACATATTTAAATCTTCCAAAGTCAGCAACATGTGTCACATCCATCTGCCATAGTTGTAGCGAAGGCAATCCTCCGGGACTAACCGTAATCGCGATTCCTGGGCCTATTTGTTGACAATCAGCACAAGTCTGTATAATAGCTCTAGCGTCACCTGCACTTAGATTAAATTGTCTCGCTAAAACTTTGGCAGATTGATGGAAAAAGGCATGAGAGGCTTGCGCTTGACCTAAACAGTCCGGAGCAGGTCCAGCCCATACTGCGGCAGTCAGCCGATCAGCTCTTGCATTTCCTTCCACCAATTCCCCTGGAAGGTTGGTATGGCTGCGTATATGCATAACGTAATAAGGGTGTCGTCTTTTCTGCAATAAAAACCAAAGCGTTCTAAATTGTTGGTATAGCTGTTCCTGCTCTACCTGTCTGAGGATTCAACCTTCCAATCTTTGGAGTACTCCAACTACATATAAAGAATCAGTAATTATATTCACAGGTTCTTCAGACCATAATTTAAAGGCTTCAATTACTGCCTGTAGTTCTACCCTTTGAACTGATCCTGGCACGACAAGTACCCGTTCTTTCCATTCTCCGTGCTCTCGCCGTACTATTGCTGCCTTGCCTGTTTTCCCACCACCATCCATAAATACTGTAGCACCTTGAACTGGATATTGACTACACTTTGATTTTTTTCTACTTCATGTTTGTGGGGGGTTTTTTGTTTTTTTTTTTTTTTTAAAGGTAAACATTTTGTGTGATGGATAATGAATCTAAATGTCACCCTCAAATTCTGCTAATGCAGTTTGCAAGGGAACAGAGTGCTGCAAAGCCCAAGTTGAATATTCTTGTTGTAATGCTACTAAAATCGTTTTCAGGTCCTTTGCCGATATATCAATAATTCTGTTGCGCCCTTTCATAATCAAATTTGCAAAACACTCTACTTTCGTGGTGATGGTTTTTCTGTGCTACTGAGGCAAAAAGACCCACTCTAAAATTTTCAATGGGTCCGCTTTTGATTCTAGCTTTGTTATCCACTGTATTATAAGCGCATAGGGATGTCGCTCATGATTGATTACTGCCAAAGTGATCCCTATCAAGGGGTCTATCCTAGAACTAAATGCTTGAGTTACCTTTTCAGAAATGTTTGCTACTGCTTCCCAGGCTTCCTTGGTCAATTGCCGAGGAGAGTTTAACCTGCTATCCCCTCGCAAGAGCTGAACCAGGGGCTCCATATCTTGGTTTGTGATCCCACAAATCGGTCGAATCCAGTTAACGTCTCCTACCAATTTTTGTACATCATTTAATGTTTTAATCTGAATTCTTAATTCAACCTTCTGGGGGGTTACCGACGTTTCAGTGATCATCCACCCCAAGTACCTCCAAGGCACTTCAGCTTGTATCTTTTCTGGTGCCACTTGCAGCCCACTTTGTCTGAAAAGCTCAACGAGCTTTGCAATTATAGCTTAGAGCTCGCATTTGTCTGGCATGCAGCGCATCGTAGATGTTTGAATGGTCATCTCTTGCAGTGTTGGGCTAGGTGGTGCCTGCAGCTCCACTGTTGAGAGCTCTGTTTGCACGGAGTTGGCTTTTGGGCTTTCATCCCCATGTCCTTAACAGTCTTAGGTCTTAAAGCTCAGCTTCTCATGCATCGTTCGTTCTGGTTTTGACGTGAGCTTTCTCTCTCGGGCCACAGCCATCGCCTCTCTTTCCTGGGGCTGCTCTACAGCATCCGCACCTGTGTGGTGTCACAGGGTTTCTCTGCCGGCATCATCGTCTGTATGGGAGTCATCCTTGTCGCTTGCCATCTTCTTGTGCCTCCGTCATGTTTGTGGCTCTGCTCTTTCCTAGCCTTGCAAACAGCCAAAGCAGTTTGTCTCCCTCGTGAGCGCCAAAATGCTAAAATGAAACGTTGCCCTCTCTCTTCCAAGGAAGGTGCTAGGCAGGAATTGTCTTGCTGGTCCTCACTTGCCCTGGCAGTCATTTCAGATAAACAGCAAGACTCGGGCTCTGCTCTTTCCTAGCCTTGCAAACAGCCAAAGCAGTTTGTCTCGCTCGTGAGCGCCAAAATGCTAAAATGAAACGTTGCACTCTCTCTCCTCCAAGGAAGGTGCTAGGCAGGAATTGTCTTGCTGGTCCTCACTTGCCCTGGCAGTCATTGCAGATAAACAGCAAGACTCGGGCTCTGCTCTTTCCTAGCCTTGCAAACAGCCAAAGCAGTTTGTCTCGCACGTGAGCGCCAAAATGCTAAAATGAAACGTTGCACTCTCTCTCCTCCAAGGAAGGTGCTAGGCAGGAATTGTCTTGCTGGTCCTCACTTGCCCTGGCAGTCATTGCAGATAAACAGCAAGACTCGGGCTCTGCTCTTTCCTAGCCTTGCAAACAGCCAAAGCAGTTTGTCTCGCTCGTGAGCGCCAAAATGCTAAAATGAAACGTTGCACTCTCTCTCCTCCAAGGAAGGTGCTAGGCAGGAATTGTCTTGCTGGTCCTCACTTGCCCTGGCAGTCATTGCAGATAAACAGCAAGACTCATGCTCTGCTCTTTCCTAGCCTTGCAAAAAGCCAATGCAGTTCGTCTCCCTCATGAGCGCCAAAATGCTAAAATGAAACGTTGCACTCTCTCTCCTCCAAGGAAGGTGCTAGGCAGGAATTGTCTTGCTGGTCCTCACTTGCCCTGGCAGTCATTGCAGATAAACAGCAAGACTCGGGCTCTGCTCTTTCCTAGCCTTGCAAACAGCCAATGCAGTTCGTCTCCCTCGTGAGCGCCAAAATGCTAAAATGAAACGTTGCCCTCTCTCTTCCAAGGAAGGTGCTACACAGGAATTGTCTTACTGGACCTCACGTGCCCTGGCAGTCATTGCAGATAAACAGCAAGACTCGGGCTCTGCTCTTTCCTAGCCTTGCAAACAGCCAAAGCAGTTTGTCTCCCTCGTGAGCGCCAAAATGCTAAAATGAAACGTTGCCCTCTCTCTTCCAAGGAAGGTGCTAGGCAGGAATTGTCTTGCTGGTCCTCATTTGCCCTGGCAGTCATTGCAGATAAACAGCAAGACTCGGGCTCTGCTCTTTCCTAGCCTTGCAAACAGCCAAAGCAGTTTGTCTCGCTCGTGAGCGCCAAAATGCTAAAATGAAACGTTGCACTCTCTCTCCTCCAAGGAAGGTGCTAGGCAGGAATTGTCTTGCTGGTCCTCACTTGCCCTGGCAGTCATTGCAGATAAACAGCAAGACTCGGGCTCTGCTCTTTCCTAGCCTTGCAAACAGCCAAAGCAGTTTGTCTCGCTCGTGAGCGCCAAAATGCTAAAATGAAACGTTGCACTCTCTCTCCTCCAAGGAAGGTGCTAGGCAGGAATTGTCTTGCTGGTCCTCACTTGCCCTGGCAGTCATTGCAGATAAACAGCAAGACTCGGGCTCTGCTCTTTCCTAGCCTTGCAAACAGCCAAAGCAGTTTGTCTCGCTCGTGAGCGCCAAAATGCTAAAATGAAACGTTGCACTCTCTCTCCTCCAAGGAAGGTGCTAGGCAGGAATTGTCTTGCTGGTCCTCACTTGCCCTGGCAGTCATTGCAGATAAACAGCAAGACTCGGGCTCTGCTCTTTCCTAGCCTTGCAAACAGCCAAAGCAGTTTGTCTCCCTCGTTAGCGCCAAAATGCTAAAATGAAACGTTGCACTCTCTCTCCTCCAAGGAAGGTGCTAGGCAGGAATTGTCTTGCTGGTCCTCATTTGCCCTGGCAGTCATTGCAGATAAACAGCAAGACTCGGGCTCTGCTCTTTCCTAGCCTTGCAAACAGCCAAAGCAGTTTGTCTCGCTCGTGAGCGCCAAAATGCTAAAATGAAACGTTGCACTCTCTCTCCTCCAAGGAAGGTGCTAGGCAGGAATTGTCTTGCTGGTCCTCACTTGCCCTGGCAGTCATTGGAGATAAACAGCAAGACTCGGGCTCTGCTCTTTCCTAGCCTTGCAAACAGCCAAAGCAGTTTGTCTCGCTCGTGAGCGCCAAAATGCTAAAATGAAACGTTGCACTCTCTCTCCTCCAAGGAAGGTGCTAGGCAGGAATTGTCTTGCTGGTCCTCACTTGCCCTGGCAGTCATTGCAGATAAACAGCAAGACTCGGGCTCTGCTCTTTCCTGGCCTTGCAAACAGGCACTCTGCTTTTTCTCACTCTTGCACTCCAAAAAGCAAAATGAAACGTTGCACTCTCTCTCCTCCAAGGAAGGTGCTAGGCAGGAATTGTCTTGCTGGTCCTCACTTGCCCTGGCAGTCATTGCAGATAAACAGCAAGACTCGGGCTCTGCTCTTTCCTAGCCTTGCAAACAGCCAATGCAGTTCGTCTCCCTCGTGAGCGCCAAAATGCTAAAATGAAACGTTGCCCTCTCTCTTCCAAGGAAGGTGCTACACAGGAATTGTCTTGCTGGACCTCACGTGCCCTGGCAGTCATTGCAGATAAACAGCAAGACTCGGGCTCTGCTCTTTCCTAGCCTTGCAAACAGCCAAAGCAGTTTGTCTCCCTCGTGAGCGCCAAAATGCTAAAATGAAACGTTGCCCTCTCTCTTCCAAGGAAGGTGCTAGGCAGGAATTGTCTTGCTGGTCCTCATTTGCCCTGGCAGTCATTGCAGATAAACAGCAAGACTCGGGCTCTGCTCTTTCCTAGCCTTGCAAACAGCCAAAGCAGTTTGTCTCGCTCGTGAGCGCCAAAATGCTAAAATGAAACGTTGCACTCTCTCTCCTCCAAGGAAGGTGCTAGGCAGGAATTGTCTTGCTGGTCCTCACTTGCCCTGGCAGTCATTGCAGATAAACAGCAAGACTCGGGCTCTGCTCTTTCCTAGCCTTGCAAACAGCCAAAGCAGTTTGTCTCGCTCGTGAGCGCCAAAATGCTAAAATGAAACGTTGCACTCTCTCTCCTCCAAGGAAGGTGCTAGGCAGGAATTGTCTTGCTGGTCCTCACTTGCCCTGGCAGTCATTGCAGATAAACAGCAAGACTCGGGCTCTGCTCTTTCCTAGCCTTGCAAACAGCCAAAGCAGTTTGTCTCGCTCGTGAGCGCCAAAATGCTAAAATGAAACGTTGCACTCTCTCTCCTCCAAGGAAGGTGCTAGGCAGGAATTGTCTTGCTGGTCCTCACTTGCCCTGGCAGTCATTGCAGATAAACAGCAAGACTCGGGCTCTGCTCTTTCCTAGCCTTGCAAACAGCCAAAGCAGTTTGTCTCCCTCGTTAGCGCCAAAATGCTAAAATGAAACGTTGCACTCTCTCTCCTCCAAGGAAGGTGCTAGGCAGGAATTGTCTTACTGGTCCTCATTTGCCCTGGCAGTCATTGCAGATAAACAGCAAGACTCGGGCTCTGCTCTTTCCTAGCCTTGCAAACAGCCAAAGCAGTTTGTCTCGCTCGTGAGCGCCAAAATGCTAAAATGAAACGTTGCACTCTCTCTCCTCCAAGGAAGGTGCTAGGCAGGAATTGTCTTGCTGGTCCTCACTTGCCCTGGCAGTCATTGGAGATAAACAGCAAGACTCGGGCTCTGCTCTTTCCTAGCCTTGCAAACAGCCAAAGCAGTTTGTCTCGCTCGTGAGCGCCAAAATGCTAAAATGAAACGTTGCACTCTCTCTCCTCCAAGGAAGGTGCTAGGCAGGAATTGTCTTGCTGGTCCTCACTTGCCCTGGCAGTCATTGCAGATAAACAGCAAGACTCGGGCTCTGCTCTTTCCTGGCCTTGCAAACAGGCACTCTGCTTTTTCTCACTCTTGCACTCCAAAAAGCAAAATGAAACGTTGCACTCTCTCTCCTCCAAGGAAGGTGCTAGGCAGGAATTGTCTTGCTGGTCCTCACTTGCCCTGGCAGTCATTGCAGATAAACAGCAAGACTCGGGCTCTGCTCTTTCCTAGCCTTGCAAACAGCCAATGCAGTTCGTCTCCCTCGTGAGCGCCAAAATGCTAAAATGAAACGTTGCCCTCTCTCTTCCAAGGAAGGTGCTACACAGGAATTGTCTTGCTGGACCTCACGTGCCCTGGCAGTCATTGCAGATAAACAGCAAGACTCGGGCTCTGCTCTTTCCTAGCCTTGCAAACAGCCAAAGCAGTTTGTCTCCCTCGTGAGCGCCAAAATGCTAAAATGAAACGTTGCCCTCTCTCTTCCAAGGAAGGTGCTAGGCAGGAATTGTCTTGCTGGTCCTCATTTGCCCTGGCAGTCATTGCAGATAAACAGCAAGACTCGGGCTCTGCTCTTTCCTAGCCTTGCAAACAGCCAAAGCAGTTTGTCTCGCTCGTGAGCGCCAAAATGCTAAAATGAAACGTTGCACTCTCTCTCCTCCAAGGAAGGTGCTAGGCAGGAATTGTCTTGCTGGTCCTCACTTGCCCTGGCAGTCATTGCAGATAAACAGCAAGACTCGGGCTCTGCTCTTTCCTAGCCTTGCAAACAGCCAAAGCAGTTTGTCTCGCTCGTGAGCGCCAAAATGCTAAAATGAAACGTTGCACTCTCTCTCCTCCAAGGAAGGTGCTAGGCAGGAATTGTCTTGCTGGTCCTCACTTGCCCTGGCAGTCATTGCAGATAAACAGCAAGACTCGGGCTCTGCTCTTTCCTAGCCTTGCAAACAGCCAAAGCAGTTTGTCTCGCTCGTGAGCGCCAAAATGCTAAAATGAAACGTTGCACTCTCTCTCCTCCAAGGAAGGTGCTAGGCAGGAATTGTCTTGCTGGTCCTCACTTGCCCTGGCAGTCATTGCAGATAAACAGCAAGACTCGGGCTCTGCTCTTTCCTAGCCTTGCAAACAGCCAAAGCAGTTTGTCTCCCTCGTTAGCGCCAAAATGCTAAAATGAAACGTTGCACTCTCTCTCCTCCAAGGAAGGTGCTAGGCAGGAATTGTCTTGCTGGTCCTCATTTGCCCTGGCAGTCATTGCAGATAAACAGCAAGACTCAGGCTCTGCTCTTTCCTAGCCTTGCAAACAGCCAAAGCAGTTTGTCTCGCTCGTGAGCGCCAAAATGCTAAAATGAAACGTTGCACTCTCTCTCCTCCAAGGAAGGTGCTAGGCAGGAATTGTCTTGCTGGTCCTCACTTGCCCTGGCAGTCATTGGAGATAAACAGCAAGACTCGGGCTCTGCTCTTTCCTAGCCTTGCAAACAGCCAAAGCAGTTTGTCTCGCTCGTGAGCGCCAAAATGCTAAAATGAAACGTTGCACTCTCTCTCCTCCAAGGAAGGTGCTAGGCAGGAATTGTCTTGCTGGTCCTCACTTGCCCTGGCAGTCATTGCAGATAAACAGCAAGACTCGGGCTCTGCTCTTTCCTGGCCTTGCAAACAGGCACTCTGCTTTTTCTCACTCTTGCACTCCAAAAAGCAAAATGAAACGTTGCACTCTCTCTCCTCCAAGGAAGGTGCTAGGCAGGAATTGTCTTGCTGGTCCTCACTTGCCCTGGCAGTCATTGCAGATAAACAGCAAGACTCATGCTCTGCTCTTTCCTAGCCTTGCAAAAAGCCAATGCAGTTCGTCCCCCTCGTGAGCGCCAAAATGCTAAAATGAAACGTTGCACTCTCTCTCCTCCAAGGAAGGTGCTAGGCAGGAATTGTCTTGCTGGTCCTCACTTGCCCTGGCAGTCATTGCAGATAAACAGCAAGACTGGGGCTCTGCTCTTTCCTAGCCTTGCAAACAGCCAAAGCAGTTTGTCTCCCTCGTGAGCGCCAAAATGCTAAAATGAAACGTTGCACTCTCTCTCCTCCAAGGAAGGTGCTAGGCAGGAATTGTCTTGCTGGTCCTCACTTGCCCTGGCAGTCATTGCAGATAAACAGCAAGACTCGGGCTCTGCTCTTTCCTAGCCTTGCAAACAGCCAAAGCAGTTTGTCTCGCTCGTGAGCGCCAAAAAGCTAAAATGAAACGTTGCACTCTCTCTCCTCCAAGGAAGGTGCTAGGCAGGAATTGTCTTGCTGGTCCTCACTTGCCCTGGCAGTCATTGCAGATAAACAGCAAGACTCGGGCTCTGCTCTTTCCTAGCCTTGCAAACAGCCAAAGCAGTTTGTCTCCCTCGTGAGCGCCAAAATGCTAATATGAAACGTTGCACTCTCTCTCCTCCAAGGAAGGTGCTAGGCAGGAATTGTCTTGCTGGTCCTCACTTGCCCTGGCAGTCATTGCAGATAAACAGTAAGACTCGGGCTCTGCTCTTTCCTGGCCTTGCAAACAGGCACTCTGCTTTTTCTCACTCTTGCACTCCAAAAAGCAAAATGAAACGTTGCACTCTCTCTCCTCCAAGGAAGGTGCTAGGCAGGAATTGTCTTGCTGGTCCTCACTTGCCCTGGCAGTCATTGCAGATAAACAGCAAGACTCATGCTCTGCTCTTTCCTAGCCTTGCAAAAAGCCAATGCAGTTCGTCCCCCTCGTGAGCGCCAAAATGCTAAAATGAAACGTTGCACTCTCTCTCCTCCAAGGAAGGTGCTAGGCAGGAATTGTCTTGCTGGTCCTCACTTGCCCTGGCAGTCATTGCAGATAAACAGCAAGACTGGGGCTCTGCTCTTTCCTAGCCTTGCAAACAGCCAAAGCAGTTTGTCTCCCTCGTGAGCGCCAAAATGCTAAAATGAAACGTTGCACTCTCTCTCCTCCAAGGAAGGTGCTAGGCAGGAATTGTCTTGCTGGTCCTCACTTGCCCTGGCAGTCATTGCAGATAAACAGCAAGACTCGGGCTCTGCTCTTTCCTAGCCTTGCAAACAGCCAAAGCAGTTTGTCTCGCTCGTGAGCGCCAAAAAGCTAAAATGAAACGTTGCACTCTCTCTCCTCCAAGGAAGGTGCTAGGCAGGAATTGTCTTGCTGGTCCTCACTTGCCCTGGCAGTCATTGCAGATAAACAGCAAGACTCGGGCTCTGCTCTTTCCTAGCCTTGCAAACAGCCAAAGCAGTTTGTCTCCCTCGTGAGCGCCAAAATGCTAATATGAAACGTTGCACTCTCTCTCCTCCAAGGAAGGTGCTAGGCAGGAATTGTCTTGCTGGTCCTCACTTGCCCTGGCAGTCATTGCAGATAAACAGTAAGACTCGGGCTCTGCTCTTTCCTGGCCTTGCAAACAGGCACTCTGCTTTTTCTCACTCTTGCACTCCAAAAAGCAAAATGAAACGTTGCACTCTCTCTCCTCCAAGGAAGGTGCTAGGCAGGAATTGTCTTGCTGGTCCTCACTTGCCCTGGCAGTCATTGCAGATAAACAGCAAGACTCATGCTCTGCTCTTTCCTAGCCTTGCAAAAAGCCAATGCAGTTCGTCTCCCTCGTGAGCGCCAAAATGCTAAAATGAAACGTTGCACTCTCTCTCCTCCAAGGAAGGTGCTAGGCAGGAATTGTCTTGCTGGTCCTCACTTGCCCTGGCAGTCATTGCAGATAAACAGCAAGACTCGGGCTCTGCTCTTTCCTAGCCTTGCAAACAGCCAAAGCAGTTTGTCTCCCTCGTGAGCGCCAAAATGCTAAAATGAAACGTTGCACTCTCTCTCCTCCAAGGAAGGTGCTAGGCAGGAATTGTCTTGCTGGTCCTCACTTGCCCTGGCAGTCATTGCAGATAAACAGCAAGACTCGGGCTCTGCTCTTTCCTAGCCTTGCAAACAGCCAAAGCAGTTTGTCTCGCTCGTGAGCGCCAAAAAGCTAAAATGAAACGTTGCACTCTCTCTCCTCCAAGGAAGGTGCTAGGCAGGAATTGTCTTGCTGGTCCTCACTTGCCCTGGCAGTCATTGCAGATAAACAGCAAGACTCGGGCTCTGCTCTTTCCTAGCCTTGCAAACAGCCAAAGCAGTTTGTCTCCCTCGTGAGCGCCAAAATGCTAATATGAAACGTTGCACTCTCTCTCCTCCAAGGAAGGTGCTAGGCAGGAATTGTCTTGCTGGTCCTCACTTGCCCTGGCAGTCATTGCAGATAAAAAGTAAGACTCGGGCTCTGCTCTTTCCTAGCCTTGCAAACAGCCAAAGCAGTTTGTCTCCCTCGTGAGCGCCAAAATGCTAAAAGGAAACGTTGCACTCTCTCTCCTCCAAGGAAGGCGCTAGGCAGGAATTGTCTTGATGGTCCTCACTTGCCCTGGCAGTCATTGCAGATAAACAGCAAGACTGGGGCTCTGGTCTTTCCTAGCCTTGGAAACAGCCAATGCAGTTTGTCTCCCTCGTGAGCGCCAAAATGCTAAAAGGAAACGTTGCACTCTCTCTCCTCCAAGGAAGGTGCTAGGCAGGAATTGTCTTGATGGTCCTCACTTGCCCTGGCAGTCATTGCAGATGAACAGCAAGACTGGGGCTCTGCTCTTTCCTAGCCTTGCAAACAGGCACTCTGCTTTTTCTCACTCTTGCACTCCAAAAATCAAAATGAAACGTTGCACTCTCTCTCCTCCAAGGAAGGTGCTAGGCAGGAATTGTCTTGCTGGACCTCACTTGCCCTGGCAGTCATTGCAGATAAGCAGCAAGACTGGGGCTCTGCTCTTTCCTAGCCTTGCAAACAACCAATGCAGTTCGTCTCCATCGTGAGCGCCAAAATGCTAAAATGTAACGTTGCACTCTCTGTCCTCCAAGGAAGGTGCTAGGCAGGAATTGTCTTGCTGGTCCTCACTTGCCCTGGCAGTCACTGCAGGTAAACAGCAAGACTGGGGCTCTGCTCTTTCCTCGCCTTGCAAACAGGCACTCTGCTTTTTCTCACTCTCGCACTCCAAAAAGCAAAATGAAACGTTGCACTCTCTCTCCTCCAAGGAAGGTGCTAGGCAGGAATTGTCTTGCTGGTCCTCACTTGCCCTGGCAGTCATTGCAGATAAGCAGCAAGACTGGGGCTCTGCTCTTTCCTAGCCTTGCAAACAGCCAAAGCAGTTCGTCTCCCTCGTGAGCGCCAAAATGCTAAAATGAAACATTGCACTCTCTCTCCTCCAAGGAAGGTGCTAGGCAGGAATTGTCTTGCTGGTCCTCACTTGCCCTGGCAGTCATTGCAGATGAACAGCAAGACTGGGGCTCTGCTCTTTCCTAGCCTTGCAAACAGCCAATGCAGTTCGTCTCCCTCGAGAGCGCCAAAATGCTAAAAGGAAACGTTGCACTCTCTCTCCTCCAAGGAAGGTGCTAGGCAGGAATTGTCTTGCTGGTCCTCACTTGCCCTGGCAGTCATTGCAGATAAACAGCAAGACTGGGGCTCTGCTCTTTCCTAGCCTTGCAAACAGCCAATGCATTTCATCTCCCTCGTGAGCGCCAAAATGCTAAAATAAACGTTGCACTCTCTCTCCTCCAAGGAAGGTGCTAGGCAGGAATTGTCTTGCTGGTACTCATTTGCCCTGGTAGTCATTGCAGATAAACAGCAAGAACGAGGCTCTGCTCTTTCCTAGCCTTCCAAACAGCCAATGCAGTTCGTGTCCCTCGTGAGCGCCAAAATGCTAAAATGAAACGTTGCACTCTCTCTCCTCCAAGGAAGGTGCTAGGCAGGAATTGTCTTGCTGGTCCTCACTTGCCCTGGCAGTCATTGCAGATAAACAGCAAGACTGGGGCTCTGCTCTTTCCTAGCCTTGCAAACAGCCAATGCAGTTCGTCTCCCTCGTGAGCGTAAAAATGCTAAAAGGAAACGTTGCACTCTCTCTCCTCCAAGGAAGGTGCTAGGCAGGAATTGTCTTGCTGGTACTCATTTGCCCTGGCAGTCATTGCAGATAAACAGCAAGACTCGGTCTGTGCTCTTTCCTAGCCTTGCAAACAGTCACTCTGCTTTTTCTCACTCTCGCACTCCAAAAATCAAAATGAAACGTTGCACTCTCTCTCCTCCAAGGGAGGTGCTAGGCAGGAATTGTCTTGCTGGACCTCACTTGCCCTGGCAGTCATTGCAGATAAACAGCAAGACTGGGGCTCTGCTCTTTCCTAGCCTTGCAAACAGCCAATGCAGTTCGTCTCCCTCGTGAGCGCCAAAATGCTAAAATGAAACGTTGCACTCTCTCTCCTCCAAGGAAGGTGTTAGGCAGGAATTGTCTTGCTGGTCCTCACTTGCCCTGGCAGTCATTGCAAATAAACAGCAAGTCTGGGGCTCTGCTCTTTCCTAGCCTTGCAAACAGGCACTCTACTTTTCCTCACTCTCGCACTCCAAAAATCAAAATGAAACGTTGCACTCTCTCTCCTCCAAGGGAGGTGCTAGGCAGGAATTGTCTTGCTGGTCCTCACTTGCCCTGGCAGTCATTGCAGATAAGCAGCAAGACTGGGGCTCTGCTCTTTCCTAGCCTTGCAAACAGGCAAAGCAGTTCGTCTCCCTCGTGAGCGCCAAAATGCTAAAATGAAACGTTGCACTCTCTCTCCTCCAAGGAAGGTGCTAGGCAGGAATTGTCTTGCTGGTCCTCACTTGCCCTGGCAGTCATTGCAGATAAACAGCAAGACTGGGGCTCTGCTCTTTCCTAGCCTTGCAAACAGCCAATGCATTTCGTCTCCCTCGTGAGCGCCAAAATGCTAAAATGAAACGTTGCACTCTCTCTCCTCCAAGGAAGGTGCTAGGCAGGAATTGTCTTGCTGGTACTCATTTGCCCTGGTAGTCATTGCAGATAAACAGGAAGACTGAGGCTCTGCTCTTTCCTAGCCTTCCAAACAGCCAATGCAGTTCGTCTCCCTCGTGAGCGCCAAAATGCTAAAATGAAACGTTGCACTCTCTCTCCTCCAAGGAAGGTGCTAGGCAGGAATTGTCTTGCTGGTCCTCACTTGCCCTGGCAGACATTGCAGATAAACAGCAAGACTGGGGCTCTGCTCTTTCCTAGCCTTGCAAACAGCCCATGCAGTTCGTCTCCCTCGTGAGCGTAAAGATGCTAAAAGGAAACGTTGCACTCTCTCTCCTCCAAGGAAGGTGCTAGGCAGGAATTGTCTTGCTGGTCCTCACTTGCCCTGGCAGTCATTGCAGATAAACAGCAAGACTGGGGCTCTGCTCTTTCCTAGCCTTGCTAACAGACAATGCAGTTCATCTCCGTCGTGAGCGTAAAAATGCTAAAATGAAACGTTGCACTCTCTCTCCTCCAAGGAAGGTGCTAGGCAGGAATTGTCTTGCTGGTCCTCACTTGCCCTGGCAGCCAGTGCAGATAAACAGCAAGACTGGGGCTCTGCTCTTTCCTAGCCTTGCAAACAGGCACTCTGCTTTTTCTCACTCACGCACTCCAAAAAGCAAAATGAAACGTTGCACTCTCTCTCCTCCAAGGAAGGTGCTAGGCAGGAATTGTCTTGCTGGTCCTCACTTGCCCTGGCAGTCATTGCAGATAAACAGCAAGACTGGGGCTCTGCTCTTTCCTAGCCTTGCAAACAGGCACTCTACTTTTCCTCACTCTCGCACTCCAAAAATCAAAATGAAACGTTGCACTCTCTCTCCTCCAAGGGAGGTGCTAGGCAGGAATTGTCTTGCTGGTCCTCACTTGCCCTGGCAGTCATTGCAGATAAGCAGCAAGACTGGGGCTCTGCTCTTTCCTAGCCTTGCAAACAGCCAAAGCAGTTCGTCTCCCTCGTGAGCGCCAAAATGCTAAAATGAAACGTTGCACTCTCTCTCCTCCAAGGAAGGTGCTAGGCAGGAATTGTCTTGCTGGTACTCATTTGCCCTGGTAGTCATTGCAGATAAACAGGAAGACTGAGGCTCTGCTCTTTCCTAGCCTTCCAAACAGCCAATGCAGTTCGTCTCCCTCGTGAGCGCCAAAATGCTAAAATGAAACGTTGCACTCTCTCTCCTCCAAGGAAGGTGCTAGGCAGGAATTGTCTTGCTGGTCCTCACTTGCCCTGGCAGTCATTGCAGATAAACAGCAAGACTGGGGCTCTGCTCTTTCCTAGCCTTGCAAACAGCCAATGCAGTTCGTCTCCCTCGTGAGCGTAAAGATGCTAAAAGGAAACGTTGCACTCTCTCTCCTCCAAGGAAGGTGCTAGGCAGGAATTGTCTTGCTGGTCCTCACTTGCCCTGGCAGTCATTGCAGATAAACAGCAAGACTGGGGCTCTGCTCTTTCCTAGCCTTGCAAACAGACAATGCAGTTCATCTCCGTCGTGAGCGTAAAAATGCTAAAATGAAACGTTGCACTCTCTCTCCTCCAAGGAAGGTGCTAGGCAGGAATTGTCTTGCTGGTCCTCACTTGCCCTGGCAGCCAGTGCAGATAAACAGCAAGACTGGGGCTCTGCTCTTTCCTAGCCTTGCAAACAGGCACTCTGCTTTTTCTCACTCACGCACTCCAAAAAGCAAAATGAAACGTTGCACTCTCTCTCCTCCAAGGAAGGTGCTAGGCAGGAATTGTCTTGCTGGTCCTCACTTGCCCTGGCAGTCATTGCAGATAAACAGCAAGACTGGGGCTCTGCTCTTTCCTAGCCTTGCAAACAGCCAATGCAGTTCGTCTCCCTCGTGAGCGCCAAAATGCTAAAATGAAGCGTTGCACTCTCTCTCCTCCAAGGAAGGTGCTAGGCAGGAATTGTCTTGCTGGTCCTCAATTGCCCTGGCAGTCATTGCAGATAAGCAGCAAGACTGGGGCTCTGCTCTTTCCTAGCCTTGCAAACAGCCAATGCAGTTCGTCTCCCTTGTGAGCGCCAAAATGCGAAAATGAAACGTTGCACTCTCTCTCCTCCAAGGAAGGTGCTAGGCAGGAATTGTCTTGCTGGTCCTCACTTGCCCTGGCAGTCATTGCAGATGAACAGCAAGACTGGGGCTCTGCTCTTTCCTAGCCTTGCAAACAGGCACTCTGCTTTTTCTCACTCTTGCACTCCAAAAATCAAAATGAAACGTTGCACTCTCTCTCCTCCAAGGAAGGTGCTAGGCAGGAATTGTCTTGCTGGACCTCACTTGCCCTGGCAGTCATTGCAGATAAGCAGCAAGACTGGGGCTCTGCTCTTTCCTAGCCTTGCAAACAACCAATGCAGTTCGTCTCCATCGTGAGCGCCAAAATGCTAAAATGTAACGTTGCACTCTCTGTCCTCCAAGGAAGGTGCTAGGCAGGAATTGTCTTGCTGGTCCTCACTTGCCCTGGCAGTCACTGCAGGTAAACAGCAAGACTGGGGCTCTGCTCTTTCCTCGCCTTGCAAACAGGCACTCTGCTTTTTCTC
The DNA here is from genome assembly GCF_964289735.1 of Phaethon aethereus. Taxonomy (NCBI): domain Eukaryota; kingdom Metazoa; phylum Chordata; class Aves; order Phaethontiformes; family Phaethontidae; genus Phaethon; species Phaethon aethereus. The sequence goes on along the minus strand of NW_028114092.1, from coordinate 46,765 downwards.
ACTCTCGCACTCCAAAAAGCAAAATGAAACGTTGCACTCTCTCTCCTCCAAGGAAGGTGCTAGGCAGGAATTGTCTTGCTGGTCCTCACTTGCCCTGGCAGTCATTGCAGATAAGCAGCAAGACTGGGGCTCTGCTCTTTCCTAGCCTTGCAAACAGCCAAAGCAGTTCGTCTCCCTCGTGAGCGCCAAAATGCTAAAATGAAACATTGCACTCTCTCTCCTCCAAGGAAGGTGCTAGGCAGGAATTGTCTTGCTGGTCCTCACTTGCCCTGGCAGTCATTGCAGATGAACAGCAAGACTGGGGCTCTGCTCTTTCCTAGCCTTGCAAACAGCCAATGCAGTTCGTCTCCCTCGAGAGCGCCAAAATGCTAAAAGGAAACGTTGCACTCTCTCTCCTCCAAGGAAGGTGCTAGGCAGGAATTGTCTTGCTGGTCCTCACTTGCCCTGGCAGTCATTGCAGATAAACAGCAAGACTGGGGCTCTGCTCTTTCCTAGCCTTGCAAACAGCCAATGCATTTCATCTCCCTCGTGAGCGCCAAAATGCTAAAATAAACGTTGCACTCTCTCTCCTCCAAGGAAGGTGCTAGGCAGGAATTGTCTTGCTGGTACTCATTTGCCCTGGTAGTCATTGCAGATAAACAGCAAGAACGAGGCTCTGCTCTTTCCTAGCCTTCCAAACAGCCAATGCAGTTCGTGTCCCTCGTGAGCGCCAAAATGCTAAAATGAAACGTTGCACTCTCTCTCCTCCAAGGAAGGTGCTAGGCAGGAATTGTCTTGCTGGTCCTCACTTGCCCTGGCAGTCATTGCAGATAAACAGCAAGACTGGGGCTCTGCTCTTTCCTAGCCTTGCAAACAGCCAATGCAGTTCGTCTCCCTCGTGAGCGTAAAAATGCTAAAAGGAAACGTTGCACTCTCTCTCCTCCAAGGAAGGTGCTAGGCAGGAATTGTCTTGCTGGTACTCATTTGCCCTGGCAGTCATTGCAGATAAACAGCAAGACTCGGTCTGTGCTCTTTCCTAGCCTTGCAAACAGTCACTCTGCTTTTTCTCACTCTCGCACTCCAAAAATCAAAATGAAACGTTGCACTCTCTCTCCTCCAAGGGAGGTGCTAGGCAGGAATTGTCTTGCTGGACCTCACTTGCCCTGGCAGTCATTGCAGATAAACAGCAAGACTGGGGCTCTGCTCTTTCCTAGCCTTGCAAACAGCCAATGCAGTTCGTCTCCCTCTTGAGCGCCAAAATGCTAAAATGAAACGTTGCACTCTCTCTCCTCCAAGGAAGGTGTTAGGCAGGAATTGTCTTGCTGGTCCTCACTTGCCCTGGCAGTCATTGCAAATAAACAGCAAGTCTGGGGCTCTGCTCTTTCCTAGCCTTGCAAACAGGCACTCTACTTTTCCTCACTCTCGCACTCCAAAAATCAAAATGAAACGTTGCACTCTCTCTCCTCCAAGGGAGGTGCTAGGCAGGAATTGTCTTGCTGGTCCTCACTTGCCCTGGCAGTCATTGCAGATAAGCAGCAAGACTGGGGCTCTGCTCTTTCCTAGCCTTGCAAACAGGCAAAGCAGTTCGTCTCCCTCGTGAGCGCCAAAATGCTAAAATGAAACGTTGCACTCTCTCTCCTCCAAGGAAGGTGCTAGGCAGGAATTGTCTTGCTGGTCCTCACTTGCCCTGGCAGTCATTGCAGATAAACAGCAAGACTGGGGCTCTGCTCTTTCCTAGCCTTGCAAACAGCCAATGCATTTCGTCTCCCTCGTGAGCGCCAAAATGCTAAAATGAAACGTTGCACTCTCTCTCCTCCAAGGAAGGTGCTAGGCAGGAATTGTCTTGCTGGTACTCATTTGCCCTGGTAGTCATTGCAGATAAACAGGAAGACTGAGGCTCTGCTCTTTCCTAGCCTTCCAAACAGCCAATGCAGTTCGTCTCCCTCGTGAGCGCCAAAATGCTAAAATGAAACGTTGCACTCTCTCTCCTCCAAGGAAGGTGCTAGGCAGGAATTGTCTTGCTGGTCCTCACTTGCCCTGGCAGTCATTGCAGATAAACAGCAAGACTGGGGCTCTGCTCTTTCCTAGCCTTGCAAACAGCCAATGCAGTTCGTCTCCCTCGTGAGCGTAAAGATGCTAAAAGGAAACGTTGCACTCTCTCTCCTCCAAGGAAGGTGCTAGGCAGGAATTGTCTTGCTGGTCCTCACTTGCCCTGGCAGTCATTGCAGATAAACAGCAAGACTGGGGCTCTGCTCTTTCCTAGCCTTGCTAACAGACAATGCAGTTCATCTCCGTCGTGAGCGTAAAAATGCTAAAATGAAACGTTGCACTCTCTCTCCTCCAAGGAAGGTGCTAGGCAGGAATTGTCTTGCTGGTCCTCACTTGCCCTGGCAGCCAGTGCAGATAAACAGCAAGACTGGGGCTCTGCTCTTTCCTAGCCTTGCAAACAGGCACTCTGCTTTTTCTCACTCACGCACTCCAAAAAGCAAAATGAAACGTTACACTCTCTCTCCTCCAAGGAAGGTGCTAGGCAGGAATTGTCTTGCTGGTCCTCACTTGCCCTGGCAGTCATTGCAGATAAACAGCAAGACTGGGGCTCTGCTCTTTCCTAGCCTTGCAAACAGGCACTCTACTTTTCCTCACTCTCGCACTCCAAAAATCAAAATGAAACGTTGCACTCTCTCTCCTCCAAGGGAGGTGCTAGGCAGGAATTGTCTTGCTGGTCCTCACTTGCCCTGGCAGTCATTGCAGATAAGCAGCAAGACTGGGGCTCTGCTCTTTCCTAGCCTTGCAAACAGCCAAAGCAGTTCGTCTCCCTCGTGAGCGCCAAAATGCTAAAATGAAACGTTGCACTCTCTCTCCTCCAAGGAAGGTGCTAGGCAGGAATTGTCTTGCTGGTACTCATTTGCCCTGGTAGTCATTGCAGATAAACAGGAAGATTGAGGCTCTGCTCTTTCCTAGCCTTCCAAACAGCCAATGCAGTTCGTCTCCCTCGTGAGCGCCAAAATGCTAAAATGAAACGTTGCACTCTCTCTCCTCCAAGGAAGGTGCTAGGCAGGAATTGTCTTGCTGGTCCTCACTTGCCCTGGCAGTCATTGCAGATAAACAGCAAGACTGGGGCTCTGCTCTTTCCTAGCCTTGCAAACAGCCAATGCAGTTCGTCTCCCTCGTGAGCGTAAAGATGCTAAAAGGAAACGTTGCACTCTCTCTCCTCCAAGGAAGGTGCTAGGCAGGAATTGTCTTGCTGGTCCTCACTTGCCCTGGCAGTCATTGCAGATAAACAGCAAGACTGGGGCTCTGCTCTTTCCTAGCCTTGCAAACAGACAATGCAGTTCATCTCCGTCGTGAGCGTAAAAATGCTAAAATGAAACGTTGCACTCTCTCTCCTCCAAGGAAGGTGCTAGGCAGGAATTGTCTTGCTGGTCCTCACTTGCCCTGGCAGCCAGTGCAGATAAACAGCAAGACTGGGGCTCTGCTCTTTCCTAGCCTTGCAAACAGGCACTCTGCTTTTTCTCACTCACGCACTCCAAAAAGCAAAATGAAACGTTGCACTCTCTCTCCTCCAAGGAAGGTGCTAGGCAGGAATTGTCTTGCTGGTCCTCACTTGCCCTGGCAGTCATTGCAGATAAACAGCAAGACTGGGGCTCTGCTCTTTCCTAGCCTTGCAAACAGCCAATGCAGTTCGTCTCCCTTGTGAGCGCCAAAATGCGAAAATGAAACGTTGCACTCTCTCTCCTCCAAGGAAGGTGCTAGGCAGGAATTGTCTTGCTGGTCCTCAATTGCCCTGGCAGTCATTGCAGATAAACAGCAAGACTGGGGCTCTGCTCTTTCCTAGCCTTGCAAACAGCCAATGCAGTTCGTCTCCCTTGTGAGCGCCAAAATGCGAAAATGAAACGTTGCACTCTCTCTCCTCCAAGGAAGGTGCTAGGCAGGAATTGTCTTGCTGGTCCTCACTTGTCCTGGCAGTCATTGCAGATAAACAGCAAGACTGGGGCTCTGCTCTTTCCTAGCCTTGCAAACAGGCACTCTGCTTTTTCTCACTCTCGCACTCCAAAAATCAGAATGAAACGTTGCTCTCTTTCTCCTCCAAGGAAGGTGCTAGGCAGGAATTGTCTTGCTGGTCCTCACTTGCCCTGGCAGTCATTTCAGATAAACAGCAAGTCTGGGGCTCTGCTCTTTCCTAGCCTTGCAAACAGCCAAAGCAGTTCGTCGCCCTCGTGAGCGCCAAAATGCTAAAAGGAAACGTTGCACTCTCTCTCCTCCAAAGAAGGTGTTAGGCAGGAATTGTCTTGCTGGTCCTCACTTGCCCTGGCAGTCATTGCAGATAAACAGCAAGTCTGGGGCTCTGCTCTTTCCTAGCCTTGCAAACAGGCACTCTACTTTTCCTCACTCTCGCACTCCAAAAATCAAAATGAAACGTTGCACTCTCTCTCCTCCAAGGAAGGTGCTAGGCAGGAATTGTCTTGCTGGTCCTCACTTGCCCTGGCAGTCATTGCAGATAAGCAGCAAGACTGGGGCTCTGCTCTTTCCTAGCCTTGCAAACAGCCAAAGCAGTTCGTCTCCCTCGTGAGCGCCAAAATGCTAAAATGAAACGTTGCACTCTCTCTCCTCCAAGGAAGGTGCTAGGCAGGAATTGTCTTGCTGGTCCTCACTTGCCCTGGCAGTCATTGCAGATAAACAGCAAGACTGGGGCTCTGCTCTTTCCTAGCCTTCCAAACAGCCAATGCAGTTCGTCTCCCTCGTGAGCGCCAAAATGCTAAAATGAAACGTTGCACTCTCTCTGCTCCAAGGAAGGTGCTAGGCAGGAATTGTCTTGCTGGTCCTCACTTGCCCTGGCAGTCATTGCAGATAAACAGCAAGACTGGGGCTCTGCTCTTTCCTAGCCTTGCAAACAGGCACTCTGCTTTTTCTCACTCTCGCACTCCAAAAATCAAAATGAAACGTTGCACTCTTTCTCCTCCAAGTAAGGCGATAGGCAGGAATTGTCTTGCTGGTCCTCACTTACCCTGGCAGTCATTGCAGATAAGCAGCAAGACTGGGGCTCTGCTCTTTCCTAGCCTTGCAAACAGCCAATGCAGTTTGTCTCCCTCGTGAGCGCCAAAATGCTAAAATGAAACGTTGCACTCTCTCTCCTCCAAGGAAGGTGCTAGGCAGGAATTGTCTTGCTGGTCCTCACTTGCCCTGGCAGTCATTGCAGATAAACAGCAAGACTGGGGCTCTGCTCTTTCCTAGCCTTGCAAACAGCCAATGCAGTTCGTCTCCCTTGTGAGCGCCAAAATGCGAAAATGAAACGTTGCACTCTCTCTCCTCCAAGGAAGGTGCTAGGCAGGAATTGTCTCGCTGCTCCTCACTTGCCCTGGCAGTCATTGCAGATGAACAGCAAGACTGGGGCTCTGCTCTTTCCTAGCCTTGCAAACAGGCACTCTGCTTTTTCTCACTCTCGCACTCCAAAAATCAAAATGAAACGTTGCACTCTTTCTCCTCCAAGTAAGGTGATAGGCAGGAATTGTCTTGCTGGTCCTCACTTACCCTGGCAGTCATTGCAGATAAGCAGGAAGACTGGGGCTCTGCTCTTTCCTAGCCTTGCAAACAGCCAATGCAGTTCGTCTCCCTCGTGAGCGCCAAAATGCTAAAATGAAACGTTGCACTCTCTCTCCTCCAAGGAAGGTGCTAGGCAGGAATTGTCTTGCTGGTCCTCACTTGCCCTGGCAGTCATTGCAGATAAACAGCAAGACTGGGGCTCTGCTCTTTCCTAGCCTTGCAAACAGGCACTCTGCTTTTTCTCACTCTCGCACTCCAAAAATCAGAATGAAACGTTGCTCTCTTTCTCCTCCAAGGAAGGTGCTAGGCAGGAATTGTCTTGCTGGTCCTCACTTGCCCTGGCAGTCATTTCAGATAAACAGCAAGTCTGGGGCTCTGCTCTTTCCTAACCTTGCAAACAGCCAAAGCAGTTCGTCTCCCTCGTGAGCGCCAAAATGCTAAAAGGAAACGTTGCACTCTCTCTCCTCCAAGGAAGGCGCTAGGCAGGAATTGTGTTGCTGGTCCTCACTTGCCCTGGCAGTCATTGCAGATAAACAGCAAGACTGGGGCTCTGCTCTTTCCTAGCCTTGCAAACAGCCAAAGTAGTTCGTCTCCCTCGTGAGCGCCAAAATGCTAAAATGAAACGTTGCACTCTCTCTCCTCCAAGGAAGGTGCTAGGCAGGAATTGTCTTGCTGGTACTCATTTGCCCTGGCAGTCATTGCAGATGAACAGCAAGACTGGGGCTCTGCTCTTTCCTAGCCTTGCAAACATCCAATGCAGTTCGTCTCCCTCGTGAGCGCCAAAATGCTAAAATGAAACGTTGCACTCTCTCTCCTCCAAGGAAGGTGTTAGGCAGGAATTGTCTTGCTGGTCCTCACTTGCCCTGGCAGTCATTGCAGATAAACAGCAAGTCTGGGGCTCTGCTCTTTCCTAGCCTTGCAAACAGGCACTCTACTTTTCCTCACTCTCGCACTCCAAAAATCAAAATGAAACGTTGCACTCTCTCTCCTCCAAGGAAGGTGCTAGGCAGGAATTGTCTTGCTGGTCCTCACTTGCCCTGGCAGTCATTGCAGATAAACAGCAAGACTGGGGCTCTGCTCTTTCCTAGCCTTGCAAACAGCCAATGCATTTCGTCTCCCTCGTGAGCGCCAAAATGCTAAAATGAAACGTTGCACTCTCTCTCCTCCAAGGAAGGTGCTAGGCAGGAATTGTCTTGCTGGTCCTCACTTGCCCTGGCAGTCATTGCAGATAAACAGCAAGACTGGGGCTCTGCTCTTTCCTAGCCTTGCAAACAGCCAATGCAGTTCGTCTCCCTCGTGAGCGTAAAGATGCTAAAAGGAAACGTTGCACTCTCTCTCCTCCAAGGAAGGTGCTAGGCAGGAATTGTCTTGCTGGACCTCACTTGCCCTGGCAGTCATTGCAGATAAACAGCAAGACTGGGGCTCTGCTCTTTCCTAGCCTTGCAAACAGACAATGCAGTTCGTCTCCGTCGTGAGCGTAAAAATGCTAAAATGAAACGTTGCACTCTCTCTCCTCCAAGGAAGGTGCTAGGCAGGAATTGTCTTGCTGGTCCTCACTTGCCCTGGCAGCCAGTGCAGATAAACAGCAAGACTGGGGCTCTGCTCTTTCCTAGCCTTGCAAACAGGCACTCTGCTTTTTCTCACTCACGCACTCCAAAAAGCAAAATGAAACGTTGCACTCTCTCTCCTCCAAGGAAGGTGCTAGGCAGGAATTGTCTTGCTGGTCCTCACTTGCCCTGGCAGTCATTGCAGATAAGCAGCAAGACTGGGGCTCTGCTCTTTCCTAGCCTTGCAAACATCCAATGCAGTTCGTCTCCCTTGTGAGCGCCAAAATGCGAAAATGAAACATTGCACTCTCTCTCCTCCAAGGAAGGTGCTAGGCAGGAATTGTCTCGCTGCTCCTCACTTGCCCTGGCAGTCATTGCAGATGAACAGCAAGACTGGGGCTCTGCTCTTTCCTAGCCTTGCAAACAGGCACTCTGCTTTTTCTCACTCTCGCACTCCAAAAATCAAAATGAAACGTTGCACTCTTTCTCCTCCAAGTAAGGCGATAGGCAGGAATTGTCTTGCTGGTCCTCACTTACCCTGGCAGTCATTGCAGATAAGCAGGAAGACTGGGGCTCTGCTCTTTCCTAGCATTGCAAACAGCCAATGCAGTACGTCTCCCTCGTGAGCGCCAAAATGCTAAAATGAAACGTTGCACTCTCTCTCCTCCAAGGAAGGTGCTAGGCAGGAATTGTCTTGCTGGTCCTCACTTGCCCTGGCAGTCATTGCAGATAAACAGCAAGACTGGGGCTCTGCTCTTTCCTAGCCTTGCAAACAGGCACTCTGCTTTTTCTCACTCTCGCACTCCAAAAATCAGAATGAAACGTTGCTCTCTTTCTCCTCCAAGGAAGGTGCTAGGCAGGAATTGTCTTGCTGGTCCTCACTTGCCCTGGCAGTCATTTCAGATAAACAGCAAGTGTGGGGCTCTGCTCTTTCCTAGCCTTTCAAACAGCCAAAGCAGTTCGTCTCCCTCGTGAGCGCCAAAATGCTAAAAGGAAACGTTGCAGTCTCTCTCCTCCAAGGAAGGTGCTAGGCAGGAATTGTGTTGCTGGTCCTCACTTGCCCTGGCAGTCATTGCAGATAAACAGCAAGACTGGGGCTCTGCTCTTTCCTAGCCTTGCAAACAGCCAATGCAGTTCGTCTCCCTTGTGAGCGCCAAAATGCGAAAATGAAACGTTGCACTCTCTCTCCTCCAAGGAAGGTGCTAGGCAGGAATTGTCTCGCTGCTCCTCACTTGCCCTGGCAGTCATTGCAGATGAACAGCAAGACTGGGGCTCTGCTCTTTCCTAGCCTTGCAAACAGGTACTCTGCTTTTTCTCACTCTCGCACTCCAAAAATCAAAATGAAACGTTGCACTCTTTCTCCTGCAAGGAAGGTGCTAGGCAGGAATTGTCTTGCTGGTCCTCACTTACCCTGGCAGTCATTGCAGATAAGCAGCAAGACTGGGGCTCTGCTCTTTCCTAGCCTTGCAAACAGCCAATGCAGTTCGTCTCCCTCGTGAGCGCCAAAATGCTAAAATGAAACGTTGCACTCTCTCTCCTCCAAGGAAGGTGCTAGGCAGGAATTGTCTTGCTGGTCCTCACTTGCCCTGGCAGTCATTGCAGATAAACAGCAAGACTGGGGCTCTGCTCTTTCCTAGCCTTGCAAACAGGCACTCTTCTTTTTCTCACTCTCGCACTCCAAAAATCAGAATGAAACGTTGCTCTCTTTCTCCTCCAAGGAAGGTGCTAGGCAGGAATTGTCTTGCTGGTCCTCACTTGCCCTGGCAGTCATTTCAGATAAACAGCAAGTCTGGGGCTCTGCTCTTTCCTAGCCTTGCAAACAGCCAAAGCAGTTTGTCTCCCTCGTGAGCGCCAAAATGCTAAAAGGAAACGTTGCACTCTCTCTCCTCCAAGGAAGGTGTTAGGCAGGAATTGTCTTGCTGGTCCTCACTTGCCCTGGCAGTCATTGCAGATAAACAGCAAGTCTGGGGCTCTCCTCTTTCCTAGCCTTGCAAACAGGCACTCTACTTTTCCTCACTCTCGCACTCCAAAAATCAAAATCAAACGTTGCACTCTCTCTCCTCCAAGGAAGGTGCTAGGCAGGAATTGTCTTGCTGGTCCTCACTTGCCCTGGCAGTCATTGCAGATAAGCAGCAAGACTGGGGCTCTGCTCTTTCCTAGCCTTGCAAACAGCCAAAGCAGTTCGTCTCCCTCGTGAGCGCCAAAATGCTAAAATGAAACGTTGCACTCTCTCTCCTCCAAGGAAGGTGCTAGGCAGGAATTGTGTTGCTGGACCTCACTTGCCCTGGCAGTCATTGCAGATAAACAGCAAGACTGGGGCTCTGCTCTTTCCTAGCCTTGCAAACAGACAATGCAGTTCATCTCCGTCGTGAGCGTAAAAATGCTAAAATGAAACGTTGCACTCTCTCTCCTCCAAGGAAGGTGCTAGGCAGGAATTCTCTTGCTGGTCCTCACTTGCCCTGGCAGCCAGTGCAGATAAACAGCAAGACTGGGGCTCTGCTCTTTCCTAGCCTTGCAAACAGGCACTCTGCTTTTTCTCACTCACGCACTCCAAAAAGCAAAATGAAACGTTGCACTCTCTCTCCTCCAAGGAAGGTGCTAGGCAGGAATTGTCTTGCTGGTCCTCACTTGCCCTGGCAGTCATTGCAGATAAGCAGCAAGACTGGGGCTCTGCTCTTTCCTAGCCTTGCAAACAGCCAATGCAGTTCGTCTCCCTCGTGAGCGCCAAAATGCGAAAATGAAACGTTGCACTCTCTCTCCTCCAAGGAAGGTGCTAGGCAGGAATTGTCTCGCTGCTCCTCACTTGCCCTGGCAGTCATTGCAGATGAACAGCAAGACTGGGGCTCTGCTCTTTCCTAGCCTTGCAAACAGGCACTCTGCTTTTTCTCACTCTCGCACTCCAAAAATCAAAATGAAACGTTGCTCTCTTTCTCCTCCAAGGAAGGCGCTAGGCAGGAATTGTGTTGCTGGTCCTCACTTGCCCTGGCAGTCATTGCAGATAAACAGCAAGACTGGGGCTCTGCTCTTTCCTAGCCTTGCAAACAGCCAATACAGTTTGTCTCCCTCGTGAGCGCCAAAATGCTAAAATGAAACGTTGCACTCTCTCTCCTCCAAGGAAGGTGCTAGGCAGGAATTGTCTTGCTGCTCCTCACTTGCCCTGGCAGTCAGTGCAGATGAACAGCAAGACTGGGGCTCTGCTCTTTCCTAGCCTTGCAAACAGGCACTCTGCTTTTTCTCACTCTTGCACTCCAAAAATCAAAATGAAACGTTGCACTCTCTCTCCTCCAAGGAAGGTGCTAGGCAGGAATTTTCTTGCTGGTCCTCACTTGCCCTGGCAGTCATTGCAGATAAGCAGCAAGACTGGAGCTCTGCTCTTTCCTAGCCTTGCAAACAGCCAATGCAGTTCGTCTCCCTCGTGAGCGCCAAAATGCTAAAATGAAACGTTGCACTCTCTCTCCTCCAAGGAAGGTGCTAGGCAGGAATTGTCTTGCTGATCCTCACTTGCCCTGGCAGTCATTGCAGATGAACAGCAAGACTGGGGCTCTGCTCTTTCCTAGCCTTGCAAACAGCCAAAGCAGTTCGTCTCCCTCGTGAGCGCCAAAATGCTAAAAGGAAACGTTGCACTCTCTCTCCTCCAAGGAAGGTGCTAGGCAGGAATTGTGTTGCTGGTCCTCACTTGCCCTGGCAGTCATTGCAGATAAACAGCAAGACTGGGGCTCTGCTCTTTCCTAGCCTTGCAAACAGGCACTCTGCTTTTTCTCATTCACGCAATCCAAAAAGCAAAATGAAACGTTGCACTCTCTCTCCTCCAAGGAAGGTGCTAGGCAGGAATTGTCTCGCTGCTCCTCACTTGCCCTGGCAGTCATTGCAGATAAACAGCAAGACTGGGGCTCTGCTCTTTCCTAGCCTTGCAAACAGGCACTCTGCTTTTTCTCACTCTCGCACTCCAAAATTAAAATGAAACGTTGCACTCTTTCTCCTCCAATGAAGGTGATAGGCAGGAATTGTCTTGCTGGTCCTCACTTGCCCTGGCAGTCATTGCAGATGAACAGCAAGACTGGGGCTCTGCTCTTTCCTAGCCTTGCAAACAGCCAAAGCAGTTTGTCTCCCTCGTGATCGCCAAAATGCTAAAATGAAACGTTGCACTCTCTCTCCTCCAAGGAAGGTGCTAGGCAGGAATTGTCTTGCTGGTCCTCACTTGCCCTGGCAGTCATTGCAGATAAACAGCAAGACTGGGGCTCTGCTCTTTCCTAGCCTTGCAAACAGGCACTCTGCTTTTTCTCACTCTCGCACTCCAAAAATCAGAATGAAACGTTGCTCTCTTTCTCCTCCAAGGAAGGTGCTAGGCAGGAATTGTCTTGCTGGTCCTCACTTGCCCTGGCAGTCATTTCAGATAAACAGCAAGTCTGGGGCTCTGCTCTTTCCTAGCCTTGCAAACAGCCAAAGCAGTTTGTCTCCCTCGTGAGCGCCAAAATGCTAAAAGGAAACGTTGCACTCTCTCTCCTCCAAGGAAGGTGTTAGGCAGGAATTGTCTTGCTGGTCCTCACTTGCCCTGGCAGTCATTGCAGATAAACAGCAAGTCTGGGGCTCTCCTCTTTCCTAGCCTTGCAAACAGGCACTCTACTTTTCCTCACTCTCGCACTCCAAAAATCAAAATGAAACGTTGCACTCTCTCTCCTCCAAGGAAGGTGCTAGGCAGGAATTGTCTTGCTGGTCCTCACTTGCCCTGGCAGTCATTGCAGATAAGCAGCAAGACTGGGGCTCTGCTCTTTCCTAGCCTTGCAAACAGCCAAAGCAGTTCGTCTCCCTCGTGAGCGCCAAAATGCTAAAATGAAACGTTGCACTCTCTCTCCTCCAAGGAAGGTGCTAGGCAGGAATTGTGTTGCTGGACCTCACTTGCCCTGGCAGTCATTGCAGATAAACAGCAAGACTGGGGCTCTGCTCTTTCCTAGCCTTGCAAACAGACAATGCAGGTCATCTCCGTCGTGAGCGTAAAAATGCTAAAATGAAACGTTGCACTCTCTCTCCTCCAAGGAAGGTGCTAGGCAGGAATTCTCTTGCTGGTCCTCACTTGCCCTGGCAGCCAGTGCAGATAAACAGCAAGACTGGGGCTCTGCTCTTTCCTAGCCTTGCAAACAGGCACTCTGCTTTTTCTCACTCACGCACTCCAAAAAGCAAAATGAAACGTTGCACTCTCTCTCCTCCAAGGAAGGTGCTAGGCAGGAATTGTCTTGCTGGTCCTCACTTGCCCTGGCAGTCATTGCAGATAAACAGCAAGACTGGGGCTCTGCTCTTTCCTAGCCTTGCAAACAGCCAATGCAGTTCGTCTCCCTCGTGAGCGCCAAAATGCTAAAATGAAGCGTTGCACTCTCTCTCCTCCAAGGAAGGTGCTAGGCAGGAATTGTCTTGCTGGTCCTCACTTGCCCTGGCAGTCATTGCAGATAAGCAGCAAGACTGGGGCTCTGCTCTTTCCTAGCCTTGCAAACAGCCAATGCAGTTCGTCTCCCTTGTGAGCGCCAAAATGCGAAAATGAAACGTTGCACTCTCTCTCCTCCAAGGAAGGTGCTAGGCAGGAATTGTCTCGCTGCTCCTCACTTGCCCTGGCAGTCATTGCAGATGAACAGCAAGACTGGGGCTCTGCTCTTTCCTAGCCTTGCAAACAGGCACTCAGCTTTTTCTCACTCACGCACTCCAAAAAGCAAAATGAAACGTTGCACTCTCTCTCCTCCAAGGAAGGTGCTAGGCAGGAATTGTCTTGCTGGTCCTCACTTGCCCTGGCAGTCATTGCAGATAAGCAGCAAGACTGGGGCTCTGCTCTTTCCTAGCCTTGCAAACATCCAATGCAGTTCGTCTCCCTTGTGAGCGCCAAAATGCGAAAATGAAACATTGCACTCTCTCTCCTCCAAGGAAGGTGCTAGGCAGGAATTGTCTCACTGCTCCTCACTTGCCCTGGCAGTCATTGCAGATGAACAGCAAGACTGGGGCTCTGCTCTTTCCTAGCCTTGCAAACAGGCACTCTGCTTTTTCTCACTCTCGCACTCCAAAAATCAAAATGAAACGTTGCACTCTTTCTCCTCCAAGTAAGGCGATAGGCAGGAATTGTCATGCTGGTCCTCACTTACCCTGGCAGTCATTGCAGATAAGCAGGAAGACTGGGGCTCTGCTCTTTCCTAGCCTTGCAAACAGCCAATGCAGTACGTCTCCCTCGTGAGCGCCAAAATGCTAAAATGAAACGTTGCACTCTCTCTCCTCCAAGGAAGGTGCTAGGCAGGAATTGTCTTGCTGGTCCTCACTTGCCCTGGCAGTCATTGCAGATAAACAGCAAGACTGGGGCTCTGCTCTTTCCTAGCCTTGCAAACAGGCACTCTGCTTTTTCTCACTCTCGCACTCCAAAAATCAGAATGAAACGTTGCTCTCTTTCTCCTCCAAGGAAGGTGCTAGGCAGGAATTGTCTTGCTGGTCCTCACTTGCCCTGGCAGTCATTTCAGATAAACAGCAAGTGTGGGGCTCTGCTCTTTCCTAGCCTTTCAAACAGCCAAAGCAGTTCGTCTCCCTCGTGAGCGCCAAAATGCTAAAAGGAAACGTTGCACTCTCTCTCCTCCAAGGAAGGTGCTAGGCAGGAATTGTGTTGCTGGTCCTCACTTGCCCTGGCAGTCATTGCAGATAAACAGCAAGACTGGGGCTCTGCTCTTTCCTAGCCTTGCAAACAGCCAATGCAGTTCGTCTCCCTTGTGAGCGCCAAAATGCGAAAATGAAACGTTGCACTCTCTCTCCTCCAAGGAAGGTGCTAGGCAGGAATTGTCTCGCTGCTCCTCACTTGCCCTGGCAGTCATTGCAGATGAACAGCAAGACTGGGGCTCTGCTCTTTCCTAGCCTTGCAAACAGGTACTCTGCTTTTTCTCACTCTCGCACTCCAAAAATCAAAATGAAACGTTGCACTCTTTCTCCTGCAAGGAAGGTGCTAGGCAGGAATTGTCTTGCTGGTCCTCACTTACCCTGGCAGTCATTGCAGATAAGCAGGAAGACTGGGGCTCTGCTCTTTCCTAGCCTTGCAAACAGCCAATGCAGTTCGTCTCCCTCGTGAGCGCCAAAATGCTAAAATGAAACGTTGCACTCTCTCTCCTCCAAGGAAGGTGCTAGGCAGGAATTGTCTTGCTGGTCCTCACTTGCCCTGGCAGTCATTGCAGATAAACAGCAAGACTGGGGCTCTGCTCTTTCCTAGCCTTGCAAACAGGCACTCTGCTTTTTCTCACTCTCGCACTCCAAAAATCAGAATGAAACGTTGCTCTCTTTCTCCTCCAAGGAAGGTGCTAGGCAGGAATTGTCTTGCTGGTCCTCACTTGCCCTGGCAGTCATTGCAGATAAACAGCAAGACTGGGGCTCTGCTCTTTCCTAGCCTTGCAAACAGCCAATGCATTTCGTCTCCCTCGTGAGCGCCAAAATGCTAAAATGAAACGTTGCACTCTCTCTCCTCCAAGGAAGGTGCTAGGCAGGAATTGTCTTGCTGGTACTCATTTGCCCTGGTAGTCATTGCAGATAAACAGGAAGACTGAGGCTCTGCTCTTTCCTAGCCTTCCAAACAGCCAATGCAGTTCGTCTCCCTCGTGAGCGCCAAAATGCTAAAATGAAACGTTGCACTCTCTCTCCTCCAAGGAAGGTGCTAGGCAGGAATTGTCTTGCTGGTCCTCACTTGCCCTGGCAGTCATTGCAGATAAACAGCAAGACTGGGGCTCTGCTCTTTCCTAGCCTTGCAAACAGCCAATGCAGTTCGTCTCCCTCGTGAGCGTAAAGATGCTAAAAGGAAACGTTGCACTCTCTCTCCTCCAAGGAAGGTGCTAGGCAGGAATTGTCTTGCTGGACCTCACTTGCCCTGGCAGTCATTGCAGATAAACAGCAAGACTGGGGCTCTGCTCTTTCCTAGCCTTGCAAACAGGCACTCTGCTTTTTCTCACTCACGCACTCCAAAAAGCAAAATGAAACGTTGCACTCTCTCTCCTCCAAGGAAGGTGCTAGGCAGGAATTGTCTTGCTGGTCCTCACTTGCCCTGGCAGTCATTGCAGATAAGCAGCAAGACTGGGGCTCTGCTCTTTCCTAGCCTTGCAAACATCCAATGCAGTTCGTCTCCCTTGTGAGCGCCAAAATGCGAAAATGAAACATTGCACTCTCTCTCCTCCAAGGAAGGTGCTAGGCAGGAATTGTCTCGCTGCTCCTCACTTGCCCTGGCAGTCATTGCAGATGAACAGCAAGACTGGGGCTCTGCTCTTTCCTAGCCTTGCAAACAGGCACTCTGCTTTTTCTCACTCTCGCACTCCAAAAATCAAAATGAAACGTTGCACTCTTTCTCCTCCAAGTAAGGCGATAGGCAGGAATTGTCTTGCTGGTCCTCACTTACCCTGGCAGTCATTGCAGATAAGCAGGAAGACTGGGGCTCTGCTCTTTCCTAGCCTTGCAAACAGCCAATGCAGTACGTCTCCCTCGTGAGCGCCAAAATGCTAAAATGAAACGTTGCACTCTCTCTCCTCCAAGGAAGGTGCTAGGCAGGAATTGTCTTGCTGGTCCTCACTTGCCCTGGCAGTCATTGCAGATAAACAGCAAGACTGGGGCTCTGCTCTTTCCTAGCCTTGCAAACAGGCACTCTGCTTTTTCTCACTCTCGCACTCCAAAAATCAGAATGAAACGTTGCTCTCTTTCTCCTCCAAGGAAGGTGCTAGGCAGGAATTGTCTTGCTGGTCCTCACTTGCCCTGGCAGTCATTTCAGATAAACAGCAAGTGTGGGGCTCTGCTCTTTCCTAGCCTTTCAAACAGCCAAAGCAGTTCGTCTCCCTCGTGAGCGCCAAAATGCTAAAAGGAAACGTTGCAGTCTCTCTCCTCCAAGGAAGGTGCTAGGCAGGAATTGTGTTGCTGGTCCTCACTTGCCCTGGCAGTCATTGCAGATAAACAGCAAGACTGGGGCTCTGCTCTTTCCTAGCCTTGCAAACAGCCAATGCAGTTCGTCTCCCTTGTGAGCGCCAAAATGCGAAAATGAAACGTTGCACTCTCTCTCCTCCAAGGAAGGTGCTAGGCAGGAATTGTCTCGCTGCTCCTCACTTGCCCTGGCAGTCATTGCAGATGAACAGCAAGACTGGGGCTCTGCTCTTTCCTAGCCTTGCAAACAGGTACTCTGCTTTTTCTCACTCTCGCACTCCAAAAATCAAAATGAAACGTTGCACTCTTTCTCCTGCAAGGAAGGTGCTAGGCAGGAATTGTCTTGCTGGTCCTCACTTACCCTGGCAGTCATTGCAGATAAGCAGCAAGACTGGGGCTCTGCTCTTTCCTAGCCTTGCAAACAGCCAATGCAGTTCGTCTCCCTCGTGAGCGCCAAAATGCTAAAATGAAACGTTGCACTCTCTCTCCTCCAAGGAAGGTGCTAGGCAGGAATTGTCTTGCTGGTCCTCACTTGCCCTGGCAGTCATTGCAGATAAACAGCAAGACTGGGGCTCTGCTCTTTCCTAGCCTTGCAAACAGGCACTCTTCTTTTTCTCACTCTCGCACTCCAAAAATCAGAATGAAACGTTGCTCTCTTTCTCCTCCAAGGAAGGTGCTAGGCAGGAATTGTCTTGCTGGTCCTCACTTGCCCTGGCAGTCATTTCAGATAAACAGCAAGTCTGGGGCTCTGCTCTTTCCTAGCCTTGCAAACAGCCAAAGCAGTTTGTCTCCCTCGTGAGCGCCAAAATGCTAAAAGGAAACGTTGCACTCTCTCTCCTCCAAGGAAGGTGTTAGGCAGGAATTGTCTTGCTGGTCCTCACTTGCCCTGGCAGTCATTGCAGATAAACAGCAAGTCTGGGGCTCTCCTCTTTCCTAGCCTTGCAAACAGGCACTCTACTTTTCCTCACTCTCGCACTCCAAAAATCAAAATCAAACGTTGCACTCTCTCTCCTCCAAGGAAGGTGCTAGGCAGGAATTGTCTTGCTGGTCCTCACTTGCCCTGGCAGTCATTGCAGATAAGCAGCAAGACTGGGGCTCTGCTCTTTCCTAGCCTTGCAAACAGCCAAAGCAGTTCGTCTCCCTCGTGAGCGCCAAAATGCTAAAATGAAACGTTGCACTCTCTCTCCTCCAAGGAAGGTGCTAGGCAGGAATTGTGTTGCTGGACCTCACTTGCCCTGGCAGTCATTGCAGAAAAACAGCAAGACTGGGGCTCTGCTCTTTCCTAGCCTTGCAAACAGACAATGCAGTTCATCTCCGTCGTGAGCGTAAAAATGCTAAAATGAAACGTTGCACTCTCTCTCCTCCAAGGAAGGTGCTAGGCAGGAATTCTCTTGCTGGTCCTCACTTGCCCTGGCAGCCAGTGCAGATAAACAGCAAGACTGGGGCTCTGCTCTTTCCTAGCCTTGCAAACAGGCACTCTGCTTTTTCTCACTCACGCACTCCAAAAAGCAAAATGAAACGTTGCACTCTCTCTCCTCCAAGGAAGGTGCTAGGCAGGAATTGTCTTGCTGGTCCTCACTTGCCCTGGCAGTCATTGCAGATAAACAGCAAGACTGGGGCTCTGCTCTTTCCTAGCCTTGCAAACAGCCAATGCAGTTCGTCTCCCTCGTGAGCGCCAAAATGCTAAAATGAAGCGTTGCACTCTCTCTCCTCCAAGGAAGGTGCTAGGCAGGAATTGTCTTGCTGGTCCTCACTTGCCCTGGCAGTCATTGCAGATAAGCAGCAAGACTGGGGCTCTGCTCTTTCCTAGCCTTGCAAACAGCCAATGCAGTTCGTCTCCCTCGTGAGCGCCAAAATGCGAAAATGAAACGTTGCACTCTCTCTCCTCCAAGGAAGGTGCTAGGCAGGAATTGTCTCGCTGCTCCTCACTTGCCCTGGCAGTCATTGCAGATGAACAGCAAGACTGGGGCTCTGCTCTTTCCTAGCCTTGCAAACAGGCACTCTGCTTTTTCTCACTCTCGCACTCCAAAAATCAAAATGAAACGTTGCTCTCTTTCTCCTCCAAGGAAGGCGCTAGGCAGGAATTGTGTTGCTGGTCCTCACTTGCCCTGGCAGTCATTGCAGATAAACAGCAAGACTGGGGCTCTGCTCTTTCCTAGCCTTGCAAACAGCCAATGCAGTTTGTCTCCCTCGTGAGCGCCAAAATGCTAAAATGAAACGTTGCACTCTCTCTCCTCCAAGGAAGGTGCTAGGCAGGAATTGTCTTGCTGCTCCTCACTTGCCCTGGCAGTCAGTGCAGATGAACAGCAAGACTGGGGCTCTGCTCTTTCCTAGCCTTGCAAACAGGCACTCTGCTTTTTCTCACTCTTGCACTCCAAAAATCAAAATGAAACGTTGCACTCTCTCTCCTCCAAGGAAGGTGCTAGGCAGGAATTTTCTTGCTGGTCCTCACTTGCCCTGGCAGTCATTGCAGATAAGCAGCAAGACTGGAGCTCTGCTCTTTCCTAGCCTTGCAAACAGCCAATGCAGTTCGTCTCCCTCGTGAGCGCCAAAATGCTAAAATGAAACGTTGCACTCTCTCTCCTCCAAGGAAGGTGCTAGGCAGGAATTGTCTTGCTGATCCTCACTTGCCCTGGCAGTCATTGCAGATGAACAGCAAGACTGGGGCTCTGCTCTTTCCTAGCCTTGCAAACAGCCAAAGCAGTTCGTCTCCCTCGTGAGCGCCAAAATGCTAAAAGGAAACGTTGCACTCTCTCTCCTCCAAGGAAGGTGCTAGGCAGGAATTGTGTTGCTGGTCCTCACTTGCCCTGGCAGTCATTGCAGATAAACAGCAAGACTGGGGCTCTGCTCTTTCCTAGCCTTGCAAACAGGCACTCTGCTTTTTCTCATTCACGCAATCCAAAAAGCAAAATGAAACGTTGCACTCTCTCTCCTCCAAGGAAGGTGCTAGGCAGGAATTGTCTCGCTGCTCCTCACTTGCCCTGGCAGTCATTGCAGATAAACAGCAAGACTGGGGCTCTGCTCTTTCCTAGCCTTGCAAACAGGCACTCTGCTTTTTCTCACTCTCGCACTCCAAAATTAAAATGAAACGTTGCACTCTTTCTCCTCCAATGAAGGTGATAGGCAGGAATTGTCTTGCTGGTCCTCACTTGCCCTGGCAGTCATTGCAGATGAACAGCAAGACTGGGGCTCTGCTCTTTCCTAGCCTTGCAAACAGCCAATGCAGTTCGTCTCCCTCGTGAGCGCCAAAATGCTAAAATGAAACGTTGCACTCTCTCTCCTCCAAGGAAGGTGCTAGGCAGGAATTGTCTTGCTGGTCCTCACTTGCCCTGGCAGTCATTGCAGATAAACAGCAAGACTGGGGCTCTGCTCTTTCCTAGCCTTGCAAACAGCCAAAGCAATTTGTCTCGCTCGTGAGCGCCAAAATGCTAAAATGAAACGTTGCACTCTCTCTCCTCCAAGGAAGGTGCTAGGCAGGAATTGTCTTGCTGGTCCTCTCTTGTCCTGGCAGTCATTGCAGATAAACAGCAAGACTCGGGCTCTGCTCTTTCCTAGCCTTGCAAACAGGCACTCTGCTTTTTCTCACTCTCGCACTCCAAAAAGCAAAATGAAACGTTGAACTCGCTCCTCTCCAAGGAAGGTGCTAGGCAGGAATTGTCTTGCTGGTCCTCACTTGCCCTGGCAGTCATTGCAGATAAACAGCAAGACTGGGGCTCTGCTCTTTCCTAGATTTGCAAACAGCCAAAGGAGTTTGTCTCCCTCGTGAGCGCCAATATGCTAAAATGAAACGTTGCACTCTCTCTCCTCCAAGGAAGGTGCTAGGCAGGAATTGTCTTGCTGGTCCTCACTTGCCCTGGCAGTCATTGCAGATAAACAGCAAGACTGGGGCTCTGCTCTTTCCTAGCCTTGCAAACAGCCAAAGCAGTTTGTCTCGCTCGTGAGCGCCAAAAAGCTAAAATGAAACGCTGCACTCTCTCCTCCAAGGAAGGTGCTAGGCAGGAATTGTCTTGCTGGTCCTCACTTGCCCTGGCAGTCATTGCAGATGAACAGCAAGACTGGGGCTCTGCTCTTTCCTAGCCTTGCAAACAGCCAAAGCAGTTTGTCTCCCTCGTGAGCGCCAAAATGCTAAAATGAAACGTTGCACTCTCTCTCCTCCAAGGAAGGTGCTAGGCAGGAATTGTCTTGCTGGTCCTCACTTGCCCTGGCAGACATTGCAGATAAACAGCAAGACTCGGGCTCTGCTCTCTCCTAGCCTTGCAAACAGCCAAAGCAGTTTGTCTCCCTCGTGAGCGCCAAAATGTTAAAATGAAACGTTGCACTCTCTCTCCTCCAAGGAAGGTGCTAGGCAGGAATTGTCTTGCTGGACCTCACTTGCCCTGGCAGACATTGCACATGAACAGCAAGTCTGGGGCTCTGCTCTTTCCTAGCCTTGCAAACAGCCAAAGCAGTTTGACTCCCTCGTGAGCGCCAAAATGCTAAAATGAAACGTTGCACTCTCTCTCCTCCAAGGAAGGTGCTAGGCAGGAATTGTCTTGCTGGTCCTCACTTGTCCTGGCACTCATTTCAGATAAACAGCAAGACTCGGTCTGTGCGCTTTCCTAGCCTTGCAAACAGGCACTCTGCTTTTTCTCACTCTCGCACTCCAAAAAGCAAAATGAAACGTTGCACTCTCTCTCCTCCAAGGAAGGTGCTAGGCAGGAATTGTCTTGCTGGTCCTCACTTGCCCTGGCAGTCATTGCAGATAAACAGCAAGACTGGGGCTCTGCTCTTTCCTAGCCTTGCAAACAGCCAAAGCAGTTTGTCTCCCTCGTGAGCGCCAAAATGTTAAAATGAAACGTTGCACTCTCTCTCCTCCAAGGAAGGTGCTAGGCAGGAATTGTCTTGCTGGTCCTCACTTGCCCTGGCAGTCATTGCAGATAAACAGCAAGACTGGGGCTCTGCTCTTTCCTAGCCTTGCAAACAGGCACTCTGCTTTTTCTCACTCTCGCACTCCAAAAAGCAAAATGAAACGTTGCACTCTCTCTCCTCCAAGGAAGGTGCTAGGCAGGAATTGTCTTGCTGGACCTCACTTGCCCTGGCAGACATTGCACATGAACAGCAAGACTGGGGCTCTGCTCTTTCCTAGCCTTGCAAACAGCCAAAGCAGTTTGTCTCCCTCGTGAGCGCCAAAATGCTAAAATGAAACGTTGCACTCTCTCTCCTCCAAGGAAGGTGCTAGGCAGGAATTGTCTTGCTGGTCCTCACTTGCCGTGGCAGTCATTGCAGATAAACAGCAAGACTCGGGCTCTGCTCTTTCCTAGCCTTGCAAACAGCCAAAGCAGTTTGTCTCGCTCGTGAGCGCCAAAATGCTAAAATGAAACGTTGCACTCTCTCTCCTCCAAGGAAGGTGCTAGGCAGGAATTGTCTTGCTGGTCCTCACTTGCCCTGGCAGTCATTGCAGATAAACAGCAAGACTGGGGCTCTGCTCTTTCCTAGCCTTGCAAAGAGGCACTCTGCTTTTTCTCACTCTCGCACTCAAAAAAGCAAAATGAAACGTTGCACTCTCTCTCCTCCAAGGAAGGTGCTAGGCAGGAATTGTCTTGCTGGACCTCACTTGCCCTGGCAGACATTGCACATGAACAGCAAGACTGGGGCTCTGCTCTTTCCTAGCCTTGCAAACAGCCAAAGCAGTTTGTCTCCCTCGTGAGCGCCAAAATGCTAAAATGAAACGTTGCACTCTCTCTCCTCCAAGGAAGGTGCTAGGCAGGAATTGTCTTGCTGGTCCTCACTTGCCCTGGCAGTCATTGCAGATAAACAGCAAGACTGGGGCTCTGCTCTTTCCTAGCCTTGCAAACAGGCACTCTGCTTTTTCTCACTCTCGCACTCAAAAAAGCAAAATGAAACGTTGCACTCTCTCTCCTCCAAGGAAGGTGCTAGGCAGGAATTGTCTTGCTGGACCTCACTTGCCCTGGCAGACATTGCACATGAACAGCAAGTCTGGGGCTCTGCTCTTTCCTAGCCTTGCAAACAGCCAAAGCAGTTTGACTCCCTCGTGAGCGCCAAAATGCTAAAATGAAACGTTGCACTCTCTCTCCTCCAAGGAAGGTGCTAGGCAGGAATTGTCTTGCTGGTCCTCACTTGCCCTGGCAGTCATTGCAGATAAACAGCAAGACTGGGGCTCTGCTCTTTCCAAGCCTTGCAAACAGCCAAAGCAATTTGTCTCGCTCGTGAGCGCCAAAATGCTAAAATGAAACGTTGCACTCTCTCTCCTCCAAGGAAGGTGCTAGGCAGGAATTGTCTTGCTGGTCCTCACTTGTCCTGGCACTCATTTCAGATAAACAGCAAGAATCGGTCTGTGCTCTTTCCTAGCCTTGCAAACAGTCACTCTGCTTTTTCTCACTCTCGCACTCCAAAAATCAAAATGAAACGTTGCACTCTCTCTCCTCCAAGGAAGGTGCTAGGCAGGAATTGTCTTGCTGGTCCTCACTTGCCCTGGCAGTCATTGCAGATAAACAGCAAGACTGGGGCTCTGCTCTTTCCTAGCCTTGCAAACAGCCAAAGCAGTTTGTCTCCCTCGTGAGCGCCAAAATGTTAAAATGAAACGTTGCACTCTCTCTCCTCCAAGGAAGGTGCTAGGCAGGAATTGTCTTGCTGGACCTCACTTGCCCTGGCAGTCATTGCAGATAAACAGCAAGACTGGGGCTCTGCTCTTTCCTAGCCTTGCAAATAGCCAAAGCAGTTTGACTCCCTCGTGAGCGCCAAAATGCTAAAATGAAACGTTGCACTCTCTCTCCTCCAAGGAAGGTGCTAGGCAGGAATTGTCTTGCTGGTCCTCACTTGCCCTGGCAGTCATTGCAGATGAACAGCAAGACTGGGGCTCTGCTCTTTCCTAGCCTTGCAATCAGCCAAAGCAGTTTGTCTCCCTCGTGAGCGCCAAAATGTTAAAATGAAACGTTGCACTCTCTCTCCTCCAAGGAAGGTGCTAGGCAGGAATTGTCTTGCTGGTCGTCACTTGCCCTGGCAGGCATTGCAGATAAACAGCAAGACTGGGGCTCCAGTCTTTCCTAGCCTTGCAAACAGGCACTCTGCTTTTTCTCACTCTGGCACTCCAAAAAGCAAAATGAAACGTTGAACTATCTCCTCTCCAAGGAAGGTGCTAGGCAGGAATTGTCTTGCTGGTCCTCACTTGCCCTGGCAGTCATTGCAGAAAAACAGCAAGTCTGGGGCTCTGCTCTTTCCTAGCCTTGCAAACAGCCAAAGCAGTTTGACTCCCTCGTGAGCGCCAAAATGCTAAAATGAAACGTTGCACTCTCTCTCCTCCAAGGAAGGTGCTAGGCAGGAATTGTCTTGCTGGTCCTCACTTGTCCTGGCACTCATTTCAGATAAACAGCAAGACTCGGTCTGTGCGCTTTCCTAGCCTTGCAAACAGGCACTCTGCTTTTTCTCACTCTCGCACTCCAAAAAGCAAAATGAAACGTTGCACTCTCTCTCCTCCAAGGAAGGTGCTAGGCAGGAATTGTCTTGCTGGTCCTCACTTGCCCTGGCAGTCATTGCAGATAAACAGCAAGACTGGGGCTCTGCTCTTTCCTAGCCTTGCAAACAGCCAAAGCAGTTTGTCTCCCTCGTGAGCGCCAAAATGTTAAAATGAAACGTTGCACTCTCTCTCCTCCAAGGAAGGTGCTAGGCAGGAATTGTCTTGCTGGTCCTCACTTGCCCTGGCAGTCATTGCAGATAAACAGCAAGACTGGGGCTCTGCTCTTTCCTAGCCTTGCAAACAGGCACTCTGCTTTTTCTCACTCTCGCACTCCAAAAAGCAAAATGAAACGTTGCACTCTCTCTCCTCCAAGGAAGGTGCTAGGCAGGAATTGTCTTGCTGGACCTCACTTGCCCTGGCAGACATTGCACATGAACAGCAAGACTGGGGCTCTGCTCTTTCCTAGCCTTGCAAACAGCCAAAGCAGTTTGTCTCCCTCGTGAGCGCCAAAATGCTAAAATGAAACGTTGCACTCTCTCTCCTCCAAGGAAGGTGCTAGGCAGGAATTGTCTTGCTGGTCCTCACTTGCCGTGGCAGTCATTGCAGATAAACAGCAAGACTCGGGCTCTGCTCTTTCCTAGCCTTGCAAACAGCCAAAGCAGTTTGTCTCGCTCGTGAGCGCCAAAATGCTAAAATGAAACGTTGCACTCTCTCTCCTCCAAGGAAGGTGCTAGGCAGGAATTGTCTTGCTGGTCCTCACTTGCCCTGGCAGTCATTGCAGATAAACAGCAAGACTGGGGCTCTGCTCTTTCCTAGCCTTGCAAAGAGGCACTCTGCTTTTTCTCACTCTCGCACTCAAAAAAGCAAAATGAAACGTTGCACTCTCTCTCCTCCAAGGAAGGTGCTAGGCAGGAATTGTCTTGCTGGACCTCACTTGCCCTGGCAGACATTGCACATGAACAGCAAGACTGGGGCTCTGCTCTTTCCTAGCCTTGCAAACAGCCAAAGCAGTTTGTCTCCCTCGTGAGCGCCAAAATGCTAAAATGAAACGTTGCACTCTCTCTCCTCCAAGGAAGGTGCTAGGCAGGAATTGTCTTGCTGGTCCTCACTTGCCCTGGCAGTCATTGCAGATAAACAGCAAGACTGGGGCTCTGCTCTTTCCTAGCCTTGCAAACAGGCACTCTGCTTTTTCTCACTCTCGCACTCAAAAAAGCAAAATGAAACGTTGCACTCTCTCTCCTCCAAGGAAGGTGCTAGGCAGGAATTGTCTTGCTGGACCTCACTTGCCCTGGCAGACATTGCACATGAACAGCAAGTCTGGGGCTCTGCTCTTTCCTAGCCTTGCAAACAGCCAAAGCAGTTTGACTCCCTCGTGAGCGCCAAAATGCTAAAATGAAACGTTGCACTCTCTCTCCTCCAAGGAAGGTGCTAGGCAGGAATTGTCTTGCTGGTCCTCACTTGCCCTGGCAGTCATTGCAGATAAACAGCAAGACTGGGGCTCTGCTCTTTCCAAGCCTTGCAAACAGCCAAAGCAATTTGTCTCGCTCGTGAGCGCCAAAATGCTAAAATGAAACGTTGCACTCTCTCTCCTCCAAGGAAGGTGCTAGGCAGGAATTGTCTTGCTGGTCCTCACTTGTCCTGGCACTCATTTCAGATAAACAGCAAGAATCGGTCTGTGCTCTTTCCTAGCCTTGCAAACAGTCACTCTGCTTTTTCTCACTCTCGCACTCCAAAAATCAAAATGAAACGTTGCACTCTCTCTCCTCCAAGGAAGGTGCTAGGCAGGAATTGTCTTGCTGGTCCTCACTTGCCCTGGCAGTCATTGCAGATAAACAGCAAGACTGGGGCTCTGCTCTTTCCTAGCCTTGCAAACAGCCAAAGCAGTTTGTCTCCCTCGTGAGCGCCAAAATGTTAAAATGAAACGTTGCACTCTCTCTCCTCCAAGGAAGGTGCTAGGCAGGAATTGTCTTGCTGGACCTCACTTGCCCTGGCAGTCATTGCAGATAAACAGCAAGACTGGGGCTCTGCTCTTTCCTAGCCTTGCAAATAGCCAAAGCAGTTTGACTCCCTCGTGAGCGCCAAAATGCTAAAATGAAACGTTGCACTCTCTCTCCTCCAAGGAAGGTGCTAGGCAGGAATTGTCTTGCTGGTCCTCACTTGCCCTGGCAGTCATTGCAGATGAACAGCAAGACTGGGGCTCTGCTCTTTCCTAGCCTTGCAATCAGCCAAAGCAGTTTGTCTCCCTCGTGAGCGCCAAAATGTTAAAATGAAACGTTGCACTCTCTCTCCTCCAAGGAAGGTGCTAGGCAGGAATTGTCTTGCTGGTCGTCACTTGCCCTGGCAGGCATTGCAGATAAACAGCAAGACTGGGGCTCCAGTCTTTCCTAGCCTTGCAAACAGGCACTCTGCTTTTTCTCACTCTGGCACTCCAAAAAGCAAAATGAAACGTTGAACTATCTCCTCTCCAAGGAAGGTGCTAGGCAGGAATTGTCTTGCTGGTCCTCACTTGCCCTGGCAGTCATTGCAGAAAAACAGCAAGACTGGGGCTCTGCTCTTTCCTAGATTTGCAAACAGCCAAAGCAGTTTGTCTCCCTCGTGAGCGCCAAAATGCTAAAATGAAACGTTGCACTCTCTCTCCTCCAAGGAAGGTGCTAGGCAGGAATTGTCTTGCTGGTCCTCACTTGTCCTGGCACTCATTTCAGATAAACAGCAAGACTCGGTCTGTGCTCTTTCCTAGCCTTGCAAACAGGCAGTCTGCTTTTTCTCACTCTCGCACTCCAAAAAGCAAAATGAAACGTTGCACTCTCTCTCCTCCAAGGAAGGTGCTAGGCAGGAATTGTCTTGCTGGTCCTCACTTGCCCTGGCAGTCATTGCAGATAAACAGCAAGACTGGGGCTCTGCTCTTTCCTAGCCTTGCAAACAGCCAAAGCAGTTTGTCTCGCTCGTGAGCGCCAAAATGCTAAAATGAAACGTTGCACTCTCTCTCCTCCAAGGAAGGTGCTAGGCAGGAATTGTCTTGCTGGTCCTCACTTGCCCTGGCAGTCATTGCAGATAAACAGCAAGACTGGGGCTCTGCTCTTTCCTAGCCTTGCAAACAGGCACTCTGCTTTTTCTCACTCTCGCACTCAAAAAAGCAAAATGAAATGTTGCACTCTCTCTCCTCCAAGGAAGGTGCTAGGCAGGAATTGTCTTGCTGGACCTCACTTGCCCTGGCAGACATTGCACATGAACAGCAAGACTGGGGCTCTGCTCTTTCCTAGCCTTGCAAACAGCCAAAGCAGTTTGTCTCCCTCGTGAGCGCCAAAATGCTAAAATGAAACGTTGCACTCTCTCTCCTCCAAGGAAGGCGCTAGGCAGGAATTGTCTTGCTGGTCCTCACTTGCCCTGGCAGTCATTGCAGATAAACAGCAAGACTGGGGCTCTGCCCTTTCCTAGCCTTGCAAACAGGCACTCTGCTTTTTCTCACTCTCGCACTCAAAAAAGCAAAATGAAACGTTGCACTCTCTCTCCTCCAAGGAAGGTGCTAGGCAGGAATTGTCTTGCTGGTCCTCACTTGCCCTGGCAGTCATTGCAGATAAACAGCAAGACTGGGGCTCTGCTCTTTCCTAGCCTTGCAAACAGGCACTCTGCTTTTTCTCACTCTCGCACTCAAAAAAGCAAAATGAAATGTTGCACTCTCTCTCCTCCAAGGAAGGTGCTAGGCAGGAATTGTCTTGCTGGACCTCACTTGCCCTGGCAGACATTGCACATGAACAGCAAGACTGGGGCTCTGCTCTTTCCTAGCCTTGCAAACAGCCAAAGCAGTTTGTCTCCCTCGTGAGCGCCAAAATGCTAAAATGAAACGTTGCACTCTCTCTCCTCCAAGGAAGGCGCTAGGGAGGAATTGTCTTGCTGGTCCTCACTTGCCCTGGCAGTCATTGCAGATAAACAGCAAGACTGGGGCTCTGCCCTTTCCTAGCCTTGCAAACAGGCACTCTGCTTTTTCTCACTCTCGCACTCAAAAAAGCAAAATGAAACGTTGCACTCTCTCTCCTCCAAGGAAGGTGCTAGGCAGGAATTGTCTTGCTGGACCTCACTTGCCCTGGCAGACATTGCACATGAACAGCAAGTCTGGGGCTCTGCTCTTTCCTAGCCTTGCAAACAACCAAAGCAGTTTGACTCCCTCGTGAGCGCCAAAATGCTAAAATGAAACGTTGCACTCTCTCTCCTCCAAGGAAGGTGCTAGGCAGGAATTGTCTTGCTGGTCCTCACTTGCCCTGGCAGTCATTGCAGATAAACAGCAAGACTGGGGCTCTGCTCTTTCCTAGCCTTGCAAACAGCCAAAGCAGTTTGTCTCGCTCGTGAGCGCCAAAATGCTAAAATGAAACGTTGCACTCTCTCTCCTCCAAGGAAGGTGCTAGGCAGGAATTGTCTTGCTGGTCCTCACTTGTCCTGGCACTCATTTCAGATAAACAGCAAGACTCGGTCTGTGCGCTTTCCTAGCCTTGCAAACAGGCACTCTGCTTTTTCTCACTCTCGCACTCCAAAAAGCAAAATGAAACGTTGCACTCTCTCTCCTCCAAGGAAGGTGCTAGGCAGGAATTGTCTTGCTGGTCCTCACTTGCCCTGGCAGTCATTGCAGATAAACAGCAAGACTGGGGCTCTGCTCTTTCCTAGCCTTGCAAACAGCCAAAGCAGTTTGTCTCCCTCGTGAGCGCCAAAATGTTAAAATGAAACGTTGCACTCTCTCTCCTCCAAGGAAGGTGCTAGGCAGGAATTGTCTTGCTGGTCCTCACTTGCCCTGGCAGTCATTGCAGATAAACAGCAAGACTGGGGCTCTGCTCTTTCCTAGCCTTGCAAACAGGCACTCTGCTTTTTCTCACTCTCGCACTCCAAAAAGCAAAATGAAACGTTGCACTCTCTCTCCTCCAAGGAAGGTGCTAGGCAGGAATTGTCTTGCTGGACCTCACATGCCCTGGCAGACATTGCACATGAACAGCAAGACTGGGGCTCTGCTCTTTCCTAGCCTTGCAAACAGCCAAAGAAGTTTGTCTCCCTCGTGAGCGCCAAAATGCTAAAATGAAACGTTGCACTCTCTCTCCTCCAAGGAAGGTGCTAGGCAGGAATTGTCTTGCTGGTCCTCACTTGCCCTGGCAGTCATTGCAGATAAACAGCAAGACTGGGGCTCTGCTCTTTCCTAGCCTTGCAAACAGGCACTCTGCTTTTTCTCACTCTCGCACTCAAAAAAGCAAAATGAAACGTTGCACTCTCTCTCCTCCAAGGAAGGTGCTAGGCAGGAATTGTCTTGCTGGACCTCACTTGCCCTGGCATACATTGCACATGAACAGCAAGTCTGGGGCTCTGCTCTTTCCTAGCCTTCCAAACAGCCAAAGCAGTTTGACTCCCTCGTGAGCGCCAAAATGCTAAAATGAAACGTTGCACTCTCTCTCCTCCAAGGAAGGTGCTAGGCAGGAATTGTCTTGCTGGTCCTCACTTGCCCTGGCAGTCATTGCAGATAAACAGCAAGACTGGGGCTCTGCTCTTTCCAAGCCTTGCAAACAGCCAAAGCAATTTGTCTCGCTCGTGAGCGCCAAAATGCTAAAATGAAACGTTGCACTCTCTCTCCTCCAAGGAAGGTGCTAGGCAGGAATTGTCTTGCTGGACCTCACTTGCCCTGGCAGACATTGCACATGAACAGCAAGACTGGGGCTCTGCTCTTTCCTAGCCTTGCAAACAGCCAAAGCAGTTTGTCTCCCTCGTGAGCGCCAAAATGCTAAAATGAAACGTTGCACTCTCTCTCCTCCAAGGAAGGTGCTAGGCAGGAATTGTCTTGCTGGTCCTCACTTGCCCTGGCAGTCATTGCAGATAAACAGCAAGACTGGGGCTCTGCTCTTTCCTAGCCTTGCAAACAGGCACTCTGCTTTTTCTCACTCTCGCACTCCAAAAAGCAAAATGAAACGTTGCACTCTCTCTCCTCCAAGGAAGGTGCTAGGCAGGAATTGTCTTGCTGGACCTCACTTGCCCTGGCAGACATTGCACATGAACAGCAAGACTGGGGCTCTGCTCTTTCCTAGCCTTGCAAACAGCCAAAGCAGTTTGTCTCCCTCGTGAGCGCCAAAATGCTAAAATGAAACGTTGCACTCTCTCTCCTCCAAGGAAGGTGCTAGGCAGGAATTGTCTTGCTGGTCCTCACTTGCCCTGGCAGTCATTGCAGATAAACAGCAAGACTGGGGCTCTGCCCTTT
The DNA here is from genome assembly GCF_964289735.1 of Phaethon aethereus. Lineage (NCBI taxonomy): Eukaryota > Metazoa > Chordata > Aves > Phaethontiformes > Phaethontidae > Phaethon > Phaethon aethereus. The sequence continues at coordinate 17,118 of NW_028114092.1, read as the reverse complement.
CCTAGCCTTGCAAACAGGCACTCTGCTTTTTCTCACTCTCGCACTCAAAAAAGCAAAATGAAACGTTGCACTCTCTCTCCTCCAAGGAAGGTGCTAGGCAGGAATTGTCTTGCTGGACCTCACTTGCCCTGGCAGACATTGCACATGAACAGCAAGTCTGGGGCTCTGCTCTTTCCTAGCCTTGCAAACAACCAAAGCAGTTTGACTCCCTCGTGAGCGCCAAAATGCTAAAATGAAACGTTGCACTCTCTCTCCTCCAAGGAAGGTGCTAGGCAGGAATTGTCTTGCTGGTCCTCACTTGCCCTGGCAGTCATTGCAGATAAACAGCAAGACTGGGGCTCTGCTCTTTCCTAGCCTTGCAAACAGGCACTCTGCTTTTTCTCACTCTCGCACTCCAAAAAGCAAAATGAAACGTTGCACTCTCTCTCCTCCAAGGAAGGTGCTAGGCAGGAATTGTCTTGCTGGACCTCACTTGCCCTGGCAGACATTGCACATGAACAGCAAGACTGGGGCTCTGCTCTTTCCTAGCCTTGCAAACAGCCAAAGCAGTTTGTCTCCCTCGTGAGCGCCAAAATGCTAAAATGAAACGTTGCACTCTCTCTCCTCCAAGGAAGGTGCTAGGCAGGAATTGTCTTGCTGGTCCTCACTTGCCCTGGCAGTCATTGCAGATAAACAGCAAGACTGGGGCTCTGCTCTTTCCTAGCCTTGCAAACAGGCACTCTGCTTTTTCTCACTCTCGCACTCAAAAAAGCAAAATGAAACGTTGCACTCTCTCTCCTCCAAGGAAGGTGCTAGGCAGGAATTGTCTTGCTGGACCTCACTTGCCCTGGCAGACATTGCACATGAACAGCAAGTCTGGGGCTCTGCTCTTTCCTAGCCTTGCAAACAGCCAAAGCAGTTTGACTCCCTCGTGAGCGCCAAAATGCTAAAATGAAACGTTGCACTCTCTCTCCTCCAAGGAAGGTGCTAGGCAGGAATTGTCTTGCTGGTCCTCACTTGCCCTGGCAGTCATTGCAGATAAACAGCAAGACTGGGGCTCTGCTCTTTCCAAGCCTTGCAAACAGCCAAAGCAATTTGTCTCGCTCGTGAGCGCCAAAATGCTAAAATGAAACGTTGCACTCTCTCTCCTCCAAGGAAGGTGCTAGGCAGGAATTGTCTTGCTGGTCCTCACTTGTCCTGGCACTCATTTCAGATAAACAGCAAGACTCGGTCTGTGCTCTTTCCTAGCCTTGCAAACAGTCACTCTGCTTTTTCTCACTCTCGCACTCCAAAAATCAAAATGAAACGTTGCACTCTCTCTCCTCCAAGGAAGGTGCTAGGCAGGAATTGTCTTGCTGGTCCTCACTTGCCCTGGCAGTCATTGCAGATAAACAGCAAGACTGGGGCTCTGCTCTTTCCTAGCCTTGCAAACAGCCAAAGCAATTTGTCTCGCTCGTGAGCGCCAAAATGCTAAAATGAAACGTTGCACTCTCTCTCCTCCAAGGAAGGTGCTAGGCAGGAATTGTCTTGCTGGTCCTCACTTGCCCTGGCAGTCATTGCAGATAAACAGCAAGACTGGGGCTCTGCTCTTTCCTAGCCTTGCAAACAGCCAAAGCAGTTTGTCTCGCTCGTGAGCGCCAAAAAGCTAAAATGAAACGCTGCACTCTCTCTCCTCCAAGGAAGGTGCTAGGCAGGAATTGTCTTGCTGGTCCTCACTTGCCCTGGCAGTCATTGCAGATGAACAGCAAGACTGGGGCTCTGCTCTTTCCTAGCCTTGCAAACAGCCAAAGCAGTTTGTCTCCCTCGTGAGCGCCAAAATGCTAAAATGAAACGTTGCATTCTCTCTCCTCTCTAAGGAAGGTGCTAGGCAGGAATTGTCTTGCTGGTCCTCACTTGCCCTGGCAGTCATTGCAGATAAACAGCAAGACTGGGGCTCTGCTCTTTCCTAGCCTTGCAAACAGCCAAAGCAGTTTGTCTCCCTCGTGAGCGCCAAAATGTTAAAATGAAACGTTGCACTCTCTCTCCTCCAAGGAAGGTGCTAGGCAGGAATTGTCTTGCTGGTCCTCACTTGCCCTGGCAGTCATTGCAGATAAACAGCAAGACTGGGGCTCCAGTCTTTCCTAGCCTTGCAAACAGGCACTCTGCTTTTTCTCACTCTCACACTCCAAAAAGCAAAATGAAACGTTGAACTCTCTCCTCTCTAAGGAAGGTGCTAGGCAGGAATTGTCTTGCTGGTCCTCACTTGCCCTGCCAGTCATTGCAGAAAAACAGCAAGACTGGGGCTCTGCTCTTTCCTAGATTTGCAAACAGCCAAAGCAGTTTGTCTCCCTCGTGAGCGCCAAAATGCTAAAATGAAACGTTGCACTCTCTCTCCTCCAAGGAAGGTGCTAGGCAGGAATTGTCTTGCTGGTCCTCACTTGCCCTGGCAGTCATTGCAGATAAACAGCAAGACTGGGGCTCTGCTCTTTCCTAGCCTTGCAAACAGGCACTCTGCTTTTTCTCACTCTCGCACTCCAAAAAGCAAAATGAAACGTTGCACTCTCTCTCCTCCAAGGAAGGTGCTAGGCAGGAATTGTCTTGCTGGACCTCACTTGCCCTGGCAGACATTGCACATGAACAGGAAGACTGGGGCTCTGCTCTTTCCTAGCCTTGCAAACAGCCAAAGCAGTTTGACTCCCTCGTGAGCGCCAAAATGCTAAAATGAAACGTTGCACTCTCTCTCCTCCAAGGAAGGTGCTAGGCAGGAATTGTCTTGCTGGTCCTCACTTGCCCTGGCAGTCATTGCAGATAAACAGCAAGACTGGGGCTCTGCTCTTTCCTAGCCTTGCAAACAGCCAAAGCAATTTGTCTCGCTCGTGAGCGCCAAAATGCTAAAATAAAACGTTGCACTCTCTCTCCTCCAAGGAAGGTGCTAGGCAGGAATTGTCTTGCTGGTCCTCACTTGTCCTGGCAGTCATTTCAGATAAACAGCAAGACTCGGTCTGTGCTCTTTCCTAGCCTTGCAAACAGGCACTCTGCTTTTTCTCACTCTCGCACTCCAAAAAGCAAAATGAAACTTTGCACTCTCTCTCCTCCAAGGAAGGTGCTAGGCAGGAATTGTCTTGCTGGTCCTCACTTGCCCTGGCAGTCATTGCAGATAAACAGCAAGACTGGGGCTCTGCTCTTTCCTAGCCTTGCAAACAGCCAAAGCAGTTTGTCTCGCTCATGATCGCCAAAATGCTAAAATGAAACGTTGCACTCTCTCTCCTCCAAGGAAGGTGCTAGGCAGGAATTGTCTTGCTGGTCCTCACTTGCCCTGGCAGTCATTGCAGATAAACAGCAAGACTGGGGCTCTGCTCTTTCCTAGCCTTGCAAACAGCCAAAGAAATTTGTCTCGCTCGTGAGCGCCAAAATGCTAAAATGAAACGTTGCACTCTCTCTCCTCCAAGGAAGGTGCTAGGCAGGAATTGTCTTGCTGGTCCTCACTTGTCCTGGCAGTCATTTCAGATAAACAGCAAGACTCGGTCTGTGCTCTTTCCTAGCCTTGCAAACAGCCAAAGGAGTTTGTCTCCCTCGTGAGCGCCAAAATGCTAAAATGAAACGTTGCACTCTCTCTCCTACAAGGAAGGTGCTAGGCAGGAATTGTCTTGCTGGTCCTCACTTGCCCTGGCAGTCATTGCAGATAAACAGCAAGACTGGGGCTCTGCTCTTTCCTAGCCTTGCAAACAGTCACTCTGCTTTTTCTCTCTCTCGCACTCCAAAAATCAAAATGAAACGTTGCACTCTCTCTCCTCCAAGGAAGGTGCTAGGCAGGAATTGTCTTGCTGGTCCTCACTTGCCCTGGCAGTCATTGCAGATAAACAGCAAGACTGGGGCTCTGCTCTTTCCTAGCCTTGCAAACAGCCAAAGCAGTTTGTCTCCCTCGTGAGCGCCAAAATGTTAAAATGAAACGTTGCACTCTCTCTCCTCCAAGGAAGGTGCTAGGCAGGAATTGTCTTGCTGGTCCTCACTTGCCCTGGCAGTCATTGCAGATAAACAGCAAGACTGGGGCTCTGCTCTTTCCTAGCCTTGCAAACAGGCACTCTGCTTTTTCTCACTCTCGCACTCCAAAAATCAAAATGAAACGTTGCACTCTCTCTCCTCCAAGGAAGGTGCTAGGCAGGAATTGTCTTGCTGGACCTCACTTGCCCTGGCAGACATTGCACATGAACAGCAAGACTGGGGCTCTGCTCTTTCCTAGCCTTGCAAATAGCCAAAGCAGTTTGACTCCCTCGTGAGCGCCAAAATGCTAAAATGAAACGTTGCACTCTCTCTCTTCCAAGGAAGGTGCTAGGCAGGAATTGTCTTGCTGGTCCTCACTTGCCCTGGCAGTCATTGCAGATAAACAGCAAACTGGGGCTCTGCTCTTTCCTAGCCTTGCAAACAGCCAAAGCAATTTGTCTCGGTCGTGAGCGCCAAAATGCTAAAATGAAACGTTGCACTCTCTCTCCTCCAAGGAAGGTGCTAGGCAGGAATTGTCTTGCTGGTCCTCACTTGTCCTGGCACTCATTTCAGATAAACAGCAACACTCGGTCTGTGCTCTTTCCTAGCCTTGCAAACAGGCACTCTGCTTTTTCTCACTCTCGCACTCCAAAAAGCAAAATGAAACGTTGCACTCTCTCTCCTCCAAGGAAGGTGCTAGGCAGGAATTGTCTTGCTGGTCCTCACTTGCCCTGGCAGTCATTGCAGATAAACAGCAAGACTGGGGCTCTGCTCTTTCCTAGCCTTGCAAACAGCCAAAGCAGTTTGTCTCCCTCGTGAGCACCAAAATGCTAAAATGAAACGTTGCACTCTCTCTCCTCCAAGGAAGGTGCTAGGCAGGAATTGTCTTGCTGGTCCTCACTTGCCCTGGCAGACATTGCACATGAACAGGAAGACTGGGGCTCTGCTCTTTCCTAGCCTTGCAAACAGCCAAAGCAGTTTGACTCCCTCGTGAGCGCCAAAATGCTAAAATGAAACGTTGCACTCTCTCTCCTCCAAGGAAGGTGCTAGGCAGGAATTGTCTTGCTGGTCCTCACTTGCCCTGGCAGTCATTGCAGATAAACAGCAAGACTGGGGCTCTGCTCTTTCCTAGCCTTGCAAACAGCCAAAGAAATTTGTCTCGCTCGTGAGCGCCAAAATGCTAAAATGAAACGTTGCACTCTCTCTCCTCCAAGGAAGGTGCTAGGCAGGAATTGTCTTGCTGGTCCTCACTTGTCCTGGCAGTCATTTCAGATAAACAGCAAGACTCGGTCTGTGCTCTTTCCTAGCCTTGCAAACAGCCAAAGGAGTTTGTCTCCCTCGTGAGCGCCAAAATGCTAAAATGAAACGTTGCACTCTCTCTCCTACAAGGAAGGTGCTAGGCAGGAATTGTCTTGCTGGTCCTCACTTGCCCTGGCAGTCATTGCAGATAAACAGCAAGACTGGGGCTCTGCTCTTTCCTAGCCTTGCAAACAGGCACTCTGCTTTTTCTCACTCTCGCACTCCAAAAATCAAAATGAAACGTTGCACTCTCTCTCCTCCAAGGAAGGTGCTAGGCAGGAATTGTCTTGCTGGACCTCACTTGCCCTGGCAGACATTGCACATGAACAGCAAGACTGGGGCTCTGCTCTTTCCTAGCCTTGCAAATAGCCAAAGCAGTTTGACTCCCTCGTGAGCGCCAAAATGCTAAAATGAAACGTTGCACTCTCTCTCTTCCAAGGAAGGTGCTAGGCAGGAATTGTCTTGCTGGTCCTCACTTGCCCTGGCAGTCATTGCAGATAAACAGCAAACTGGGGCTCTGCTCTTTCCTAGCCTTGCAAACAGCCAAAGCAATTTGTCTCGCTCGTGAGCGCCAAAATGCTAAAATGAAACGTTGCACTCTCTCTCCTCCAAGGAAGGTGCTAGGCAGGAATTGTCTTGCTGGTCCTCACTTGTCCTGGCACTCATTTCAGATAAACAGCAACACTCGGTCTGTGCTCTTTCCTAGCCTTGCAAACAGGCACTCTGCTTTTTCTCACTCTCGCACTCCAAAAAGCAAAATGAAACGTTGCACTCTCTCTCCTCCAAGGAAGGTGCTAGGCAGGAATTGTCTTGCTGGTCCTCACTTGCCCTGGCAGTCATTGCAGATAAACAGCAAGACTGGGGCTCTGCTCTTTCCTAGCCTTGCAAACAGCCAAAGCAGTTTGTCTCCCTCGTGAGCACCAAAATGCTAAAATGAAACGTTGCACTCTCTCTCCTCCAAGGAAGGTGCTAGGCAGGAATTGTCTTGCTGGTCCTCACTTGCCCTGGCAGACATTGCACATGAACAGGAAGACTGGGGCTCTGCTCTTTCCTAGCCTTGCAAACAGCCAAAGCAGTTTGACTCCCTCGTGAGCGCCAAAATGCTAAAATGAAACGTTGCACTCTCTCTCCTCCAAGGAAGGTGCTAGGCAGGAATTGTCTTGCTGGTCCTCACTTGCCCTGGCAGTCATTGCAGATAAACAGCAAGACTGGGGCTCTGCTCTTTCCTAGCCTTGCAAACAGCCAAAGAAATTTGTCTCGCTCGTGAGCGCCAAAATGCTAAAATGAAACGTTGCACTCTCTCTCCTCCAAGGAAGGTGCTAGGCAGGAATTGTCTTGCTGGTCCTCACTTGTCCTGGCAGTCATTTCAGATAAACAGCAAGACTCGGTCTGTGCTCTTTCCTAGCCTTGCAAACAGCCAAAGGAGTTTGTCTCCCTCGTGAGCGCCAAAATGCTAAAATGAAACGTTGCACTCTCTCTCCTACAAGGAAGGTGCTAGGCAGGAATTGTCTTGCTGGTCCTCACTTGCCCTGGCAGTCATTGCAGATAAACAGCAAGACTGGGGCTCTGCTCTTTCCTAGCCTTGCAAACAGTCACTCTGCTTTTTCTCTCTCTCGCACTCCAAAAATCAAAATGAAACGTTGCACTCTCTCTCCTCCAAGGAAGGTGCTAGGCAGGAATTGTCTTGCTGGTCCTCACTTGCCCTGGCAGTCATTGCAGATAAACAGCAAGACTGGGGCTCTGCTCTTTCCTAGCCTTGCAAACAGCCAAAGCAGTTTGTCTCCCTCGTGAGCGCCAAAATGTTAAAATGAAACGTTGCACTCTCTCTCCTCCAAGGAAGGTGCTAGGCAGGAATTGTCTTGCTGGTCCTCACTTGCCCTGGCAGTCATTGCAGATAAACAGCAAGACTGGGGCTCTGCTCTTTCCTAGCCTTGCAAACAGGCACTCTGCTTTTTCTCACTCTCGCACTCCAAAAATCAAAATGAAACGTTGCACTCTCTCTCCTCCAAGGAAGGTGCTAGGCAGGAATTGTCTTGCTGGACCTCACTTGCCCTGGCAGACATTGCACATGAACAGCAAGACTGGGGCTCTGCTCTTTCCTAGCCTTGCAAATAGCCAAAGCAGTTTGACTCCCTCGTGAGCGCCAAAATGCTAAAATGAAACGTTGCACTCTCTCTCTTCCAAGGAAGGTGCTAGGCAGGAATTGTCTTGCTGGTCCTCACTTGCCCTGGCAGTCATTGCAGATAAACAGCAAACTGGGGCTCTGCTCTTTCCTAGCCTTGCAAACAGCCAAAGCAATTTGTCTCGCTCGTGAGCGCCAAAATGCTAAAATGAAACGTTGCACTCTCTCTCCTCCAAGGAAGGTGCTAGGCAGGAATTGTCTTGCTGGTCCTCACTTGTCCTGGCACTCATTTCAGATAAACAGCAACACTCGGTCTGTGCTCTTTCCTAGCCTTGCAAACAGGCACTCTGCTTTTTCTCACTCTCGCACTCCAAAAAGCAAAATGAAACGTTGCACTCTCTCTCCTCCAAGGAAGGTGCTAGGCAGGAATTGTCTTGCTGGTCCTCACTTGCCCTGGCAGTCATTGCAGATAAACAGCAAGACTGGGGCTCTGCTCTTTCCTAGCCTTGCAAACAGCCAAAGCAGTTTGTCTCCCTCGTGAGCACCAAAATGCTAAAATGAAACGTTGCACTCTCTCTCCTCCAAGGAAGGTGCTAGGCAGGAATTGTCTTGCTGGTCCTCACTTGCCCTGGCAGACATTGCACATGAACAGGAAGACTGGGGCTCTGCTCTTTCCTAGCCTTGCAAACAGCCAAAGCAGTTTGACTCCCTCGTGAGCGCCAAAATGCTAAAATGAAACGTTGCACTCTCTCTCCTCCAAGGAAGGTGCTAGGCAGGAATTGTCTTGCTGGTCCTCACTTGCCCTGGCAGTCATTGCAGATAAACAGCAAGACTGGGGCTCTGCTCTTTCCTAGCCTTGCAAACTGCCAAAGCAATTTGTCTCGCTCGTGAGCGCCAAAATGCTAAAATGAAACGTTGCACTCTCTCTCCTCCAAGGAAGGTGCTAGGCAGGAATTGTCTTGCTGGTCCTCACTTGTCCTGGCAGTCATTTCAGATAAACAGCAAGACTCGGTCTGTGCTCTTTCCTAGCCTTGCAAACAGCCAAAGGAGTTTGTCTCCCTCGTGAGCGCCAAAATGCTAAAATGAAACGTTGCACTCTCTCTCCTACAAGGAAGGTGCTAGGCAGGAATTGTCTTGCTGGTCCTCACTTGCCCTGGCAGTCATTGCAGATAAACAGCAAGACTGGGGCTCTGCTCTTTCCTAGCCTTGCAAACAGTCACTCTGCTTTTTCTCTCTCTCGCACTCCAAAAATCAAAATGAAACGTTGCACTCTCTCTCCTCCAAGGAAGGTGCTAGGCAGGAATTGTCTTGCTGGTCCTCACTTGCCCTGGCAGTCATTGCAGATAAACAGCAAGACTGGGGCTCTGCTCTTTCCTAGCCTTGCAAACAGCCAAAGCAGTTTGTCTCCCTCGTGAGCGCCAAAATGTTAAAATGAAACGTTGCACTCTCTCTCCTCCAAGGAAGGTGCTAGGCAGGAATTGTCTTGCTGGTCCTCACTTGCCCTGGCAGTCATTGCAGATAAACAGCAAGACTGGGGCTCTGCTCTTTCCTAGCCTTGCAAACAGGCACTCTGCTTTTTCTCACTCTCGCACTCCAAAAATCAAAATGAAACGTTGCACTCTCTCTCCTCCAAGGAAGGTGCTAGGCAGGAATTGTCTTGCTGGACCTCACTTGCCCTGGCAGACATTGCACATGAACAGCAAGACTGGGGCTCTGCTCTTTCCTAGCCTTGCAAATAGCCAAAGCAGTTTGACTCCCTCGTGAGCGCCAAAATGCTAAAATGAAACGTTGCACTCTCTCTCTTCCAAGGAAGGTGCTAGGCAGGAATTGTCTTGCTGGTCCTCACTTGCCCTGGCAGTCATTGCAGATAAACAGCAAACTGGGGCTCTGCTCTTTCCTAGCCTTGCAAACAGCCAAAGCAATTTGTCTCGCTCGTGAGCGCCAAAATGCTAAAATGAAACGTTGCACTCTCTCTCCTCCAAGGAAGGTGCTAGGCAGGAATTGTCTTGCTGGTCCTCACTTGTCCTGGCACTCATTTCAGATAAACAGCAACACTCGGTCTGTGCTCTTTCCTAGCCTTGCAAACAGGCACTCTGCTTTTTCTCACTCTCGCACTCCAAAAAGCAAAATGAAACGTTGCACTCTCTCTCCTCCAAGGAAGGTGCTAGGCAGGAATTGTCTTGCTGGTCCTCACTTGCCCTGGCAGTCATTGCAGATAAACAGCAAGACTGGGGCTCTGCTCTTTCCTAGCCTTGCAAACAGCCAAAGCAGTTTGTCTCCCTCGTGAGCACCAAAATGCTAAAATGAAACGTTGCACTCTCTCTCCTCCAAGGAAGGTGCTAGGCAGGAATTGTCTTGCTGGTCCTCACTTGCCCTGGCAGACATTGCACATGAACAGGAAGACTGGGGCTCTGCTCTTTCCTAGCCTTGCAAACAGCCAAAGCAGTTTGACTCCCTCGTGAGCGCCAAAATGCTAAAATGAAACGTTGCACTCTCTCTCCTCCAAGGAAGGTGCTAGGCAGGAATTGTCTTGCTGGTCCTCACTTGCCCTGGCAGTCATTGCAGATAAACAGCAAGACTGGGGCTCTGCTCTTTCCTAGCCTTGCAAACTGCCAAAGCAATTTGTCTCGCTCGTGAGCGCCAAAATGCTAAAATGAAACGTTGCACTCTCTCTCCTCCAAGGAAGGTGCTAGGCAGGAATTGTCTTGCTGGTCCTCACTTGTCCTGGCAGTCATTTCAGATAAACAGCAAGACTCGGTCTGTGCTCTTTCCTAGCCTTGCAAACAGGCACTCTGCTTTTTCTCACTCTCGCACTCCAAAAAGCAAAATGAAACGTTGCACTCTCTCTCCTCCAAGGAAGGTGCTAGGCAGGAATTGTCTTGCTGGTCCTCACTTGCCCTGGCAGTCATTGCAGATAAACAGCAAGACTGGGGCTCTGCTCTTTCCTAGCCTTGCAAACAGCCAAAGCAGTTTGTCTCCCTCGTGAGCGCCAAAATGCTAAAATGAAACGTTGCACTCTCTCTCCTCCAAGGAAGGTGCTAGGCAGGAATTGTCTTGCTGGTCCTCACTTGCCCTGGCAGTCATTGCAGATAAACAGCAAGACTGGGGCTCCAGTCTTTCCTAGCCTTGCAAAGAGGCACTCTGCTTTTTCTCACTCTGGCACTCCAAAAAGCAAAATGAAACGTTGAACTCTCTCCTCTCCAAGGAAGGTGCTAGGCAGGAATTGTCTTGCTGGTCCTCACTTGCCCTGGCAGTCATTGCAGATAAACAGCAAGACTGGGGCTCTGCTCTTTCCTAGATTTGCAAACAGCCAAAGGAGTTTGTCTCCCTCGTGAGCGCCAATATGCTAAAATGAAACGTTGCACTCTCTCTCCTCCAAGGAAGGTGCTAGGCAGGAATTGTCTTGCTGGTCCTCACTTGCCCTGGCAGTCATTGCAGATAAACAGCAAGACTGGGGCTCTGCTCTTTCCTAGCCTTGCAAACAGCCAAAGCAATTTGTCTCGCCCGTGAGCGCCAAAATGCTAAAATGAAACGTTGCACTCTCTCTCCTCCAAGGAAGGTGCTAGGCAGGAATTGTCTTGCTGGTCCTCACTTGCCCTGGCAGTCATTGCAGATAAACAGCAAGACTGGGGCTCCAGTCTTTCCTAGCCTTGCAAACAGGCACTCTGCTTTTTCTCACTCTCACACTCCAAAAAGCAAAATGAAACGTTGAACTCTCTCCTCTCTAAGGAAGGTGCTAGGCAGGAATTGTCTTGCTGGTCCTCACTTGCCCTGCCAGTCATTGCAGAAAAACAGCAAGACTGGGGCTCTGCTCTTTCCTAGATTTGCAAACAGCCAAAGCAGTTTGTCTCCCTCGTGAGCGCCAAAATGCTAAAATGAAACGTTGCACTCTCTCTCCTCCAAGGAAGGTGCTAGGCAGGAATTGTCTTGCTGGTCCTCACTTGCCCTGGCAGTCATTGCAGATAAACAGCAAGACTGGGGCTCTGCTCTTTCCTAGCCTTGCAAACAGGCACTCTGCTTTTTCTCACTCTCGCACTCCAAAAAGCAAAATGAAACGTTGCACTCTCTCTCCTCCAAGGAAGGTGCTAGGCAGGAATTGTCTTGCTGGACCTCACTTGCCCTGGCAGACATTGCACATGAACAGGAAGACTGGGGCTCTGCTCTTTCCTAGCCTTGCAAACAGCCAAAGCAGTTTGACTCCCTCGTGAGCGCCAAAATGCTAAAATGAAACGTTGCACTCTCTCTCCTCCAAGGAAGGTGCTAGGCAGGAATTGTCTTGCTGGTCCTCACTTGCCCTGGCAGTCATTGCAGATAAACAGCAAGACTGGGGCTCTGCTCTTTCCTAGCCTTGCAAACAGCCAAAGCAATTTGTCTCGCTCGTGAGCGCCAAAATGCTAAAATGAAACGTTGCACTCTCTCTCCTCCAAGGAAGGTGCTAGGCAGGAATTGTCTTGCTGGTCCTCACTTGCCCTGGCAGTCATTGCAGATAAACAGCAAGACTCGGTCTGTGCTCTTTCCTAGCCTTGCAAACAGGCACTCTGCTTTTTCTCACTCTCGCACTCCAAAAAGCAAAATGAAACGTTGCACTCTCTCTCCTCCAAGGAAGGTGCTAGGCAGGAATTGTCTTGCTGGTCCTCACTTGCCCTGGCAGTCATTGCAGATAAACAGCAAGACTGGGGCTCTGCTCTTTCCTAGCCTTGCAAATAGCCAAAGCAGTTTGTCTCGCTCATGATCGCCAAAATGCTAAAATGAAACGTTGCACTCTCTCTCCTCCAAGGAAGGTGCTAGGCAGGAATTGTCTTGCTGGTCCTCACTTGCCCTGGCAGTCATTGCAGATAAACAGCAAGACTGGGGCTCTGCTCTTTCCTAGCCTTGCAAACAGCCAAAGCAATTTGTCTCGCTCGTGAGCGCCAAAATGCTAAAATGAAACGTTGCACTCTCTCTCCTCCAAGGAAGGTGCTAGGCAGGAATTGTCTTGCTGGTCCTCACTTGCCCTGGCAGTCATTGCAGATAAACAGCAAGACTGGGGCTCTGCTCTTTCCTAGATTTGCAAACAGCCAAAGCAGTTTGTCTCCCTCGTGAGCGCCAATATGCTAAAATGAAACGTTGCACTCTCTCTCCTCCAAGGAAGGTGCTAGGCAGGAATTGTCTTGCTGGTCCTCACTTGCCCTGGCAGTCATTGCAGATAAACAGCAAGACTGGGGCTCTGCTCTTTCGTAGCCTTGCAAATAGCCAAAGCAGTTTGTCTCGCTCATGATCGCCAAAATGCTAAAATGAAACGTTGCACACTCTCTCCTCCAAGGAAGGTGCTAGGCAGGAATTGTCTTGCTGGTCCTCACTTGCCCTGGCAGTCATTGCAGATAAACAGCAAGACTGGGGCTCTGCTCTTTCCTAGCCTTGCAAACAGCCAAAGCAATTTGTCTCGCTCGTGAGCGCCAAAATGCTAAAATGAAACGTTGCACTCTCTCTCCTCCAAGGAAGGTGCTAGGCAGGAATTGTCTTGCTGGTCCTCACTTGCCCTGGCAGTCATTGCAGATAAACAGCAAGACTGGGGCTCCAGTCTTTCCTAGCCTTGCAAACAGGCACTCTGCTTTTTCTCACTCTCACACTCCAAAAAGCAATATGAAACGTTGCACTCTCTCTCCTCCAAGGAAGGTGCTAGGCAGGAATTGTCTTGCTGGTCCTCACTTGCCCTGGCAGTCATTGCAGATAAACAGCAAGACTGGGGCTCTGCTCTTTCCTAGCCTTGCAAACAGCCAAAGCAGTTTGTCTCCCTCGTGAGCGCCAAAATGTTAAAATGAAACGTTGCACTCTCTCTCCTCCAAGGAAGGTGCTAGGCAGGAATTGTCTTGCTGGTCCTCACTTGCCCTGGCAGTCATTGCAGATAAACAGCAAGACTGGGGCTCTGCTCTTTCCTAGCCTTGCAAACAGGCACTCTGCTTTTTCTCACTCTCGCACTCCAAAAATCAAAATGAAATGTTGCACTCTCTCTCCTCCAAGGAAGGTGCTAGGCAGGAATTGTCTTGCTGGTCCTCACTTGCCCTGGCAGACATTGCACATGAACAGGAAGACTGGGGCTCTGCTCTTTCCTAGCCTTGCAAACAGCCAAAGCAGTTTGACTCCCTCGTGAGCGCCAAAATGCTAAAATGAAACGTTGCACTCTCTCTCCTCCAAGGAAGGTGCTAGGCAGGAATTGTCTTGCTGGTCCTCACTTGCCCTGGCAGTCATTGCAGATAAACAGCAAGACTGGGGCTCTGCTCTTTCCTAGCCTTGCAAACTGCCAAAGCAATTTGTCTCGCTCGTGAGCGCCAAAATGCTAAAATGAAACGTTGCACTCTCTCTCCTCCAAGGAAGGTGCTAGGCAGGAATTGTCTTGCTGGTCCTCACTTGTCCTGGCAGTCATTTCAGATAAACAGCAAGACTCGGTCTGTGCTCTTTCCTAGCCTTGCAAACAGGCACTCTGCTTTTTCTCACTCTCGCACTCCAAAAAGCAAAATGAAACGTTGCACTCTCTCTCCTCCAAGGAAGGTGCTAGGCAGGAATTGTCTTGCTGGTCCTCACTTGCCCTGGCAGTCATTGCAGATAAACAGCAAGACTGGGGCTCTGCTCTTTCCTAGCCTTGCAAACAGCCAAAGCAGTTTGTCTCCCTCGTGAGCGCCAAAATGCTAAAATGAAACGTTGCACTCTCTCTCCTCCAAGGAAGGTGCTAGGCAGGAATTGTCTTGCTGGTCCTCACTTGCCCTGGCAGTCATTGCAGATAAACAGCAAGACTGGGGCTCCAGTCTTTCCTAGCCTTGCAAAGAGGCACTCTGCTTTTTCTCACTCTGGCACTCCAAAAAGCAAAATGAAACGTTGCACTCTCTCTCCTCCAAGGAAGGTGCTAGGCAGGAATTGTCTTGCTGGTCCTCACTTGCCCTGGCAGTCATTGCAGATAAACAGCAAGACTGGGGCTCTGCTCTTTCCTAGATTTGCAAACAGCCAAAGGAGTTTGTCTCCCTCGTGAGCGCCAATATGCTAAAATGAAACGTTGCACTCTCTCTCCTCCAAGGAAGGTGCTAGGCAGGAATTGTCTTGCTGGTCCTCACTTGCCCTGGCAGTCATTGCAGATAAACAGCAAGACTGGGGCTCTGCTCTTTCCTAGCCTTGCAAATAGCCAAAGCAGTTTGTCTCGCTCATGATCGCCAAAATGCTAAAATGAAACGTTGCACTCTCTCTCCTCCAAGGAAGGTGCTAGGCAGGAATTGTCTTGCTGGTCCTCACTTGCCCTGGCAGTCATTGCAGATAAACAGCAAGACTGGGGCTCTGCTCTTTCCTAGCCTTGCAAACAGCCAAAGCAATTTGTCTCGCTCGTGAGCGCCAAAATGCGAAAATGAAACGTTGCACTCTCTCTCCTCCAAGGAAGGTGCTAGGCAGGAATTGTCTTGCTGGTCCTCACTTGCCCTGGCAGTCATTGCAGATAAACAGCAAGACTGGGGCTCTGCTCTTTCCTAGCCTTGCAAACAGCCAAAGCAGTTTTTCTCGCTCGTGAGCGCCAAAATGATAAAATGAAACGTTGCACTCTCTCTCCTCCAAGGAAGGTGCTAGGCAGGAATTGTCTTGCTGGTCCTCACTTACCCTGGCAGTCATTGCAGATAAACAGCAAGACTCGGGCTCTGCTCTTTCCTAGCCTTGCAAACAGCCAAAGCAGTTTGTCTCCCTCGTGAGCACCAAAATGCTAAAATGAAACGTTGCACTCTCTCTCCTCCAAGGAAGGTGCTAGGCAGGAATTGTCTTGCTGGTCCTCACTTGCCCTGGCAGACATTGCACATGAACAGGAAGACTGGGGCTCTGCTCTTTCCTAGCCTTGCAAACAGCCAAAGCAGTTTGACTCCCTCGTGAGCGCCAAAATGCTAAAATGAAACGTTGCACTCTCTCTCCTCCAAGGAAGGTGCTAGGCAGGAATTGTCTTGCTGGTCCTCACTTGCCCTGGCAGTCATTGCAGATAAACAGCAAGACTGGGGCTCTGCTCTTTCCTAGCCTTGCAAACTGCCAAAGCAATTTGTCTCGCTCGTGAGCGCCAAAATGCTAAAATGAAACGTTGCACTCTCTCTCCTCCAAGGAAGGTGCTAGGCAGGAATTGTCTTGCTGGTCCTCACTTGTCCTGGCAGTCATTTCAGATAAACAGCAAGACTCGGTCTGTGCTCTTTCCTAGCCTTGCAAACAGGCACTCTGCTTTTTCTCACTCTCGCACTCCAAAAAGCAAAATGAAACGTTGCACTCTCTCTCCTCCAAGGAAGGTGCTAGGCAGGAATTGTCTTGCTGGTCCTCACTTGCCCTGGCAGTCATTGCAGATAAACAGCAAGACTGGGGCTCCAGTCTTTCCTAGCCTTGCAAAGAGGCACTCTGCTTTTTCTCACTCTGGCACTCCAAAAAGCAAAATGAAACGTTGAACTCTCTCCTCTCCAAGGAAGGTGCTAGGCAGGAATTGTCTTGCTGGTCCTCACTTGCCCTGGCAGTCATTGCACATGAACAGCAAGACTGGGGCTCTGCTCTTTCCTAGCCTTGCAAACAGCCAAAGCAGTTTGTCTCCCTCGTGAGCGCCAATATGCTAAAATGAAACGTTGCACTCTCTCTCCTCCAAGGAAGGTGCTAGGCAGGAATTGTCTTGCTGGTCCTCACTTGCCCTGGCAGTCATTGCAGATAAACAGCAAGACTGGGGCTCTGCTCTTTCCTAGCCTTGCAAATAGCCAAAGCAGTTTGTCTCGCTCATGATCGCCAAAATGCTAAAATGAAACGTTGCACTCTCTCTCCTCCAAGGAAGGTGCTAGGCAGGAATTGTCTTGCTGGTCCTCACTTGCCCTGGCAGTCATTGCAGATAAACAGCAAGACTGGGGCTCTGCTCTTTCCTAGCCTTGCAAACAGCCAAAGCAATTTGTCTCGCTCGTGAGCGCCAAAATGCTAAAATGAAACGTTGCACTCTCTCTCCTCCAAGGAAGGTGCTAGGCAGGAATTGTCTTGCTGGTCCTCACTTGTCCTGGCAGTCATTTCAGATAAACAGCAAGACTCGGTCTGTGCTCTTTCCTAGCCTTGCAAACAGGCACTCTGCTTTTTCTCACTCTCGCACTCCAAAAAGCAAAATGAAACGTTGCACTCTCTCTCCTCCAAGGAAGGTGCTAGGCAGGAATTGTCTTGCTGGTCCTCACTTGCCCTGGCAGTCATTGCAGATAAACAGCAAGACTGGGGCTCTGCTCTTTCCTAGCCTTGCAAACAGCCAAAGCAGTTTTTCCTCGCTCGTGAGCGCCAAAATGATAAAATGAAACGTTGCACTCTCTCTCCTCCAAGGAAGGTGCTAGGCAGGAATTGTCTTGCTGGTCCTCACTTGCCCTGGCAGTCATTGCAGATGAACAGCAAGACTGGGGCTCTGCTCTTTTCTAGCCTTGCAAACAGGCACTCTGCTTTTTCTCACTCTCGCACTCAAAAAAGCAAAATGAAACGTTGCACTCTCTCTCCTCCAAGGAAGGTGCTAGGCAGGAATTGTCTTGCTGGACCTCACTTGCCCTGGCAGACATTGCACATGAACAGCAAGTCTGGGGCTCTGCTCTTTCCTAGCCTTGCAAACAGCCAAAGGAGTTTGTCTCCCTCGTGAGCGCCAAAATGCTAAAATGAAACGTTGCACTCTCTCTCCTCCAAGGAAGGTGCTAGGCAGGAATTGTCTTGCTGGTCCTCACTTGCCCTGGCAGTCATTGCAGATAAACAGCAAGACTGGGGCTCTGCTCTTT